>NC_056528.1:17331878-17386878 GCF_019175285.1 Sceloporus undulatus | reverse complement strand
ATAGGAGGGAGATTCAAAGGCATTCTAAGAAAGGAAAATGGTTGGAAATGCATGTATCAAGTGTAAAGAAACCCTGACAAATCCTAGAGGATCTTTGCAGTTTGAGTCTTTCTGCAAAATCTGCATGCCTTGTGCAGCAAACAGCGTTTTTCTGTGCAGGGAGTTGTCTTTTCTTCTCTGCATAAATATCATTTTCCATATATACAATCCTGTTCCCTGTTCAGAGAATGCTGTCACTGGTGATTTACTTTGTGTAAAATTGGCCTGTGGTTGTTTTGCAAAGAAAACAGCATTTTCTGTGCAGGAAACAGCATTTTCTTCTCCGCAGAAATATTATGTTCTGTGTATAAAATGCTGTTCCCTGTTCAGAAGATGCTCTTTTCTGAACCCTATTCTGTGCAAAATTGGCCCATGGTTGTTTTGCACAGAAGACACCATTTTCCATGCAGCAAACAGTGTTTTCTGCACAAAGCAAATTTGGCATGAAATAAATCCCCGATGAACCTCAAATCCTCTGGAGTTCCTGAAGATTTCCTGGCAGCGAAGAAGGCAATTGCTAAAATTCCAAGTCACTTTCTTTGAGATGAAAATTAACAAAGAGCGGCCTCCCTGGCCATTAGTCCTGCTCTGGTTTTGCTGGAAGTGATGTATTACTGTGTTCTTTTGAGTCTGCTCCTTACCTTTTAATGCCATGATGCATAGAAAGGTCAGTGAGCTAAACAGTAATAAACTTGTAGGTTGATATAGTGAGGAATAAAAATAGAGAAACAATAGCTGCAACGTGAACTCGTATGTCCAGGATGCATATATTATTGTGGCATTATTTATGAAGGCAGATGCTGGATAGTATCCAGTAGTTGGAATAAAGGAAAGACTCACCTTGCTAGGTAAGCTAGGCTTGTAAGATCGTCTTGAGAAAGTGAAGACTACAGACTTTGTTGATTTCTGCAATTGGGTAGTTAAATAAGTAGTAGTAGTAGTAGTTGTGTGCCTTCATTTCTAACTTATGGTGACCCTACCACAGGGTTTTCTTGGCGAGATTTCTTTAGAGAGGGTTTGCTTTGCCTTCCTCAGTGGGTTTCCATCACTGAGTGGGGATTTGGATCATGGTCTCCAGGGTTGAAGTCCAACACTCAAACCACTGCACCACACTGGAAGAAGGCAGACAAAAACATGTGTTGTTCTGTGCTTCTGCATGCAGTCTTCTAGGAGCTGTTTAACTGGTGCATGGCACACCATTGACATTCATGAATCAATGGACTCTATTTATTATATCCTAAGAGATGGGCCAAGATGACTAAACTGAGGGGCAGTACAGACCGACACTTTGTGCTGACCTGGCCACATACTAGGGCTGAGCATACACATGCTCCAAGCCCTAGTTACACCACCTGGACGCCATGTGCGTGCCATGATGATGTCTGTGCGGCGCAGTGCCCAAACGTTGCTCTGAGTAAGGGGCATCATTACGGTGTGTGAGCTCACCTGTGGCACCTCTTTCAGGATGCAACCCCCCCCCCCACTGGGAAGTGGGTTCTTTTTGCTCCTGCTGGAGGCTGCAGTGTGGGTTGTTGTGGCCTCCTTCTGCAGCAATAATAGGTGGTGCAAAGCCACCTGTCTGTATAGGCCCTGAGACTGTCATAATTTGGCCACATCATGAGAAGACATCACTCACTAGAAAAGACAATAATGCTTAGTAAGGCAGAAGGCATGAGGAAAGAGGAAGACTGCATTACAGGAGGGTAGACTCCATCAAGGAAGCCATGGTTGGCCTTAGTCTGCAAGACCCGAATAGGGCTGTTGAGGATAGGGTGACTTGGAGGTCTTTCATTCATAGCATTGCCATAAGTCAAAGTCAATGTGGCAGCAGTTAATAACAACCACACTGCACATGAAAGCACCAGCCACCACTGTAGGCATTGGAGCTGAAAGGTTTACGTCCATGACCAAATTTAGGATCTGTATGTCAAGCATATGCTCTAGGATGGTCCTATATTGTAACACCCCCTCTAATGATTTGGGGTCCAAGTTTGCTATGGATGAGCCCTACCATGTCGAGCTGTGGAGTCAGTAGACCAAACCTTTGCCTCTGACTCCAAATCCAGCCCCTCTATTTTTCTACCCCCTTGTTTTGACTCCTTCATAAACGGCAGGTGTAGATGAATTAGAAATTACCATAGTAAAAGAGAGCCAGCATATTGCAGTGGTTTGAGTGCTGGACTTCAACTCTGGAGATCAGGGTTCAATTTTTCCTGCTTGGCCATGGAAACCCATTGGGTGACCTCACATAATCTCAGCCCCCCAAAAACCCATGACAGGTTCACCTTTGGTTTGCTATAAGTCAGAAACAACTTGAAAGCACACAACAACTATAGTAAAATGATAGCAATAAGGCATATCATCATCATCATCATCATCATCATCATCATCATCATCATCATGTGAATCATCATACTACTTAGGATGAGAGAACACAAATATATTTATTTGATTAAGGATAAAATGTAAGCATGAAATTATATGTGTACCATATAATGTTACAAGTTTTTATTTTGAAGCCAGAGTCAGAGTCAGTACATTTCTACTGACTTGGAGTCCAAATTCACCCAAAATTGTTTCTGACTCCATGACTCCATCTCCACAGCTCTACTGCCTTCTTGTGTGTTATGTGTTCTCTTGGGCAATGGAGCATTTCAGCTATATTCCTACATATCACTGAGTGATGCTGCTGTCCTGTTCATTTCAGTGAGACATTTCCCTGCATCTCCCTGTACATCATGTTAGGAGATGCCAGCCTTCGAATGTTGATCACCTCTCAGTGACGAAGATGAGCATTTTCTCAAGGAGATGTCTCACTCATCTTCATGACATTGACGGGAATGGTTGATTGTCACATAGGTGGTGGATTTAAAAATGTGCATGTTTTATAAAAACACATGCATGCTGCCGCTATCACTATGGCACTGTGGTCACGCCAACGTATCATGCAAAAATACCCATGGGTCTCTCTTTCTCTTGCCTTGAGAAATTTGGGTGGAGAGAAATTTTGTTTCCACTTCCGAGCTGAATGCTCGCCAGTTTATGGATGTTACTGTCATGTCAGCCACGGCGCCGCTGCGTATAAATAACAACACACCAACCCATTGGCATGCAAACACAGTAGGTGCCAGCTCCTCCCTCTGGAGGGGATCTGTCAAAAATACCTGCTTCTCCACCAACCCCCCACAAACCGATTTGAAGAGGTTAATTGGGCTGGGATATTTGAAAGGAGCATTACATCTTTAATGGAAATGCCGATTCAAGAAGCCATAGCTCTAGCGGTTTTCCCCTACAACTGTAATTATATCTCAACTTTGTTTTCCGGCGGTGTTGAGAGCGCCTTGGCAGTGTGCCCGCCTGACCTGATTAAACCTACAAATTGTCAGCCTTGATCTATAGTACTCAGATGAGACTGATGATTGGGCATCATTTTGGAGTCTTCTCTGCGGAGGCTGAAACTCTGTTTTTTTCCCCCTTTTCCTTTTGGTCGTCGCTGTTGTTGTTAATAAAGAAGCAGGGATATTTCTCTGCCAGCTGCTGGTGACACCTCTGGTCATTTTGGGTACATGTTTAGCACCGACGTGGTAATTCTAGCTGGGTGGTCAAAAGGCAAACAGCTCAAGAAATGTTGAAGAGTGAGCCAAAGTATGAAGTAACCCCCTCGGTCCTGGTCAAAATGGCCTTGGTGTCCAAAGCCATCTCTGTTTTTTTGTTTTTTTGTCGCTTTGAGGCAGAGAAACCCACAATCACATCTCCACCTTCTTGACAATAAAAGGGGAACGATAATAAATAACTCCCAATGTGTTGCTCTTCCATGACAACTCAAGTTGACTTTTTGAGTTGACCTTCTTGCGTTGCCTTATGAGAGGGCCTTCTGTGTGACAGGACAAGGTATTGGAAGCTATGTAAGCTTCAGTATATCCATCACCTTGGTGGATAGATATCTCCTTAACAAAACTGTAGATAGCTAGATATTTCCTCAAGGATATATGTAGATAGGTAGACGTTTCCTCAAGGATATCTGTAGATAGCTAGATGCTTCCTCAAGGATATCTGTAGATAGCTAGCTATTTCCTCACGTATATCTGTAGATAGTTAGATGTTTCCTCAAGGATATCTGGTAACAAACTCCGGCAGGCCTTTGGTGAGCTGTTAACTACATAGATGCTGTTTCCCCCCACCCCACCCCTTATATATGTTTCTTAACTGCCTTCTAATACCATATAATTTAATTAATTTGCTTTATGTTTTAATTATATTTGTATTGGTTGTTTGTATTGGTCGCTTCTCCTAATGTCAGGCAGGAGGTGGGAGTCAAGATAGACATTTAATAAATAATAGATAAATATCCTTTCTGACTTGGGTCTTCCTGGCCAACCCTTCCATGGAGGAAGGACACCCACCAAAAGTGCAAACAAGATTTTGGGTCATGCAAAACACATCTGGAAAGTTCACATCCAGCAATAGCTGATGGCTCCTGTGTCAGTGGGTCAGTGGGTCAGTAAATCCGCTTTAGGTTTTGAATAGCTTTAGATTACTGAAGGAGGATTCCTTTGGGGTGGGTGGCAAGACAAGCTGGTAACCCTTGTGATTTCACCATAAAAGAGGCGATCACTGGTGAAATCTCCAAGGATAATAGAGCTGGAGATAGGATTGAGTAGATTTGTGGGCAGGGGGGTCCTTGTGCTGTAAAAATCTCCCACAGTTGCGTGCCCCATGTTCGATTAGGACACCTTTCAGTCATTTTTGCCATTGGTTTGCTTCATCATCAGTTGACGTCAAGTTTCCTAAGCTACATAATTCTTTTGTTTTTTGGATGCAGAGTTCTGATGCTCCTCAGTCTGAGCTCTTCATTCCCGTTTTAGCACAAAAGCACTTAGTAATATCTTTCACTTTGAATGACAACTGCTAGGGCTGGAAGCTTACAGAAATCCATACAAAAATGAATTCCTGCAGAGAAAGTGAGGGAAAGAGATGATTCTCTCTACTTTAGATCTCTTGCAAAATATCAAGAAAGTTCATGGGGTGGATTAATTGAGACCTCTGTTTTTCTTCTTCCTTTCTTCTGCCTAAAGGTCTCAGCATCCGAGGTGCTCAAGAAGAAGACCCTCCTGACCCTCAACTAATGCGATTGGACAATATGCTTCTTGCGGAAGGGGTTTCGGGTCCTGAGAAAGGTGGCGGATCGGCAGCGGCGGCGGCGGCAGCGGCGGCATCTGGCGGAACTTCAGATAACTCTATCGAACACTCAGATTACAGAGCCAAATTGACCCAGATCCGGCAGATCTATCATACGGAGCTGGAGAAATATGAACAGGTTAGGCGTTGCGATCTTTTTGCTTTCCCACATAGCTACCAATATATTTTACATCTCGACTTTGTGTCTCCATCAAAAAAACCAGAAACAAAAAACAGTACTCAATGTGGTTGAGAATCAAAGTAAAAGGATAACAGAAACAACTCAAATAGGAGTGGGCAACTGCGAGAGGGACAGGAGCCAATTTTTAACTCTTATGCTACCCACAAGGGACAGCATTGGATGTCAAAGTTGGCGATATGTCCAGATGCACAACGCTCTGTCCAGGTGCACTGGAAGTGATGTCACGTCACTTCCTGTTGCCAATTTTAGGCAAATACATGCACGATGTCTTTGAAATTCTAATTGGCATATGTGCATACTGATTGCAAATTGCAATTGACAAATTATATACCTAACGATCTTTCAATTGCTCAGGAGTCTACTTGGACTATAGCTCCCATCACCTTACCTGGCATGGACTGATCCTGCCAGTGGGGGATGATGGGAGTTGTAGGCCACACTCAGCTGGACCAGGTTGGGGAAGGTACATGATAAAAGCAGCTGAGTTTCGGGATTTATTTGTTCAGGGGATAAATAGCAAAGCATTGCTTGCATGTTTTCTGCAACATACCCTGCAAACTTTGGCTTTCTTTGTTGTGACGTTTTGACTTCTAACTTGGCTTTGCATTTTCTACCCATGAAGGGATGCAGAAGGGGCAAATGGGGGCATCCCCCCATAATAATTCTGCCCTTGCAAATGAAATTTATATTTCGATCCACAAATGTTTTAGCATTACAGTAAGAGTAAGAAGTTGAAATTATCGGCACTTATTGGCTGTGTTTGCTTTTCACTGGAAACTTGGTCTCCTCCTTTTACTTTTGGACATCTACTCTGTATTTCTAAATGCTTAACTAACATTTCAAGTTATTGCAGTTCTAGAAATCTGGGGGCCAGGTTTCATTTGGGAACCCAGAATTATAAGGGGAAGATGGTCCTCATTTTGTCATGCCCTCACATCACTCATGTGTTTGGGCTTGGCGATCCAGCATACATGCACTTTTGTTGTTGTGGTTGTTGTTGTGTGCTTTCAAGCTGTTTCCAGTTTATGGTGACCCTAAGGCAAACCCATCATGGCAGATCTTGTGTTTTTACTTTTACTTTTTTCCCCAATGCCTTCTTTTCCTGAGGCCAAGAGAGTGTGACTTACCCAAGGTCTCTCAGTGGATTTCCATGTTGTTGTGTGCATTCAAGTCATTCCTGACTTATGACAGTACTAAGGTGACCCTTTCATGGGGTTTTCTGGGGCTGAGAGTGTGTGACTCACTCAAGGTTGTGGAGTGGGTTTCTGTGGCTGAGCAGGGAATCGAACCCTGATCTACAGAGTTGTAGTTCAGCGCTCAAACCACTAGGCTATGCTGGCTCCTTAAGAGATTTATTCAGAGGAGGTTTCCCACCGGCTTCCTTTCAAAACAATGTTGCATGTATGTACATGTGTGAGGCTGAGAGAATGCAACTTTGGGTTTCCATGGCTGAGCAGAGATGTGAATCCTGATCTCTGAGTCCAACTCTCAACCCACTAGACTACACTGTCTCTCCTGTATGTTTATCTACCTTCTTAAATATCTGAAAGATCTCTCATCTGTTCCCCAAATATCTGTGGTTTAAATACAGACCTCTCCCTCTCTTGCTACAACCATAGTAGAACCAATGCCACATTGACTGCCATTTTAACTGAAACTGTGGCTGGAAGACCTGCAAAGACAGAATGGCACAAAGAGGAATAAATCTCGAGTATTGCGGGCAGTGTCTCTTCCCTGGCCTTATACCCTCTGACTGTAATAAATGCAAGCATTTGGAAGGAGCCCAGGATTCAAGCCCCACAGCTCCTTTTGCTGAGGTTTCAACCGAAATGTCAGATCCATCCGTCCAAACCCCAGGAAACCAAGGCGAAGTGGGGGGAAGAGGGGAAGAAACACTGCTGGGAGGACCAGACCTAAAGCTGATGTGAAACATGCAAGTTTCCCCCTGTTGATCCTGACACCCAGCAGTGTCTGCTGAGCAGAAATGTAATACTTTTTTTCCTCTGATGCTTGCAGCTAACTGTCTTGTCCTGGTTTGTCTCGAGAACTGGGTCCATCTCTGCTGCTAAGGGGCAGATGGGTCCAGTAGTCTCTGTTTTATTGCTCCAGATTTTCTAAAAGCTGCTTACAGGTGGAAGCAGAGGAGGGTGGATTGGAAAAGGAGGCGAGACGGAAAGAAGAAGGAGAACATGGGGTTCTGGCTCAGCCGTTCAAAGCCAGCCTGTTTGTGAAGGTTGATCTCTCCAGTTTTTCTCCCTGTTGAAGGATGTGGTGGGCAATTCAGGTTGCAACAAATGATTTTGTTGTCTATGCGCATGTGTGCGCTTGTGAGAGATCTGGGTCCAAAATTCTCCAATCTCAACCTTTTTGGAATTTTTCGCAAAATGTCTCATAATCCCCGGAAGAAAAAGCCTTGATTTCAGCCAAAGGGGAGAAAATTTTTCGAATTTTTCATTCCCGCGCATGAGAGTGAAATAAATGAAGATTTACATCCTGAATGTCAGACAATGGGCAGCCAAAGGCAAGGGCAGGAAAATAAAAGTCTCCATTTCATTTCATTCATGGCTCACTAGAAAAGCCGACAATACTTGGAAAAATAGAGGGAGGGCAAGGAAAACATAAGAAGACTACACACCAGATGGATTGACTCAATGAAAGAGGACATGGCCCTAAGTTTGCAAGAACTGAGCAGGTCAGTTGAGGACAGGGAGCCTTGGAGATGCATAATTCACAGGGTCTCCAGAGGTCGAAGTCGACTTGAGGGCAGTTAACAACAACAAAGATGTGCTTTCAATCGTCTGTTGACTTACGGAGACACCATGAATTGGATAGTGTTTTCTTAGGCAAGGAATACTCAGAGATGGTTTTGCCAGGTCCTTCCTCTGTAATATAGCCTAAGGCACCATTCCTTGGCAGTCTCCCATTTGAGTACAGTTGGCCCTTGGTATCTGCTAGGGTTTGGTTCCAGGACTCCCTGTGGATACCAAAATCCATGAATGCTCAAGTCCTATTAAATACTATGGCACAGTAAAATGGTAGCCCTTATATAAAATGATGAAATCAAGGTTTGCTTTTTGAAAGTTACTTATTTTAAAAAAATATTTTCAAACCATGGATGGTTGAATCAGTGGATATCTGATTCTACACGGATATTCTGTAGACTAAGAAGATGATGGCTTAAAGAATGGGGGGATCTTTGTTTATAACATATTTCTGGCATAAACCTAGAGGCCTTTGGCAAAGAGTTATCCAAAATATCCTTCCTCCAAAATCTCTAAGATTTGCTTTTTGGAATTTATATTTTTGAGAGCTGACCCTGCTTAGCTTCCAAGAACGGGGATCAGGTGCCTTAGATGCTTCCATTTTCATCACTTACGAGAAATCAGAAAATAAAATGTGACTTGGAGAAACTGTAGGTTTAATAGCAGCTCACTACATTGGGCGGGCTTTGGCACTCTTGACGGTAATGAACGACCGGTTCCAACCAACTTTCCACGCCCCGCCGAGAGCCTATTCAGACATCCAGAAGAATCTCACGGCTTGGAAAATCAAATCACCCCTTCGGTGCTTTGAATGGTTGATACAAAGCGAGGAAGGGAGTGTGTCGATGGCGCCTTTCCGACCTCCTGCTCTGCCATAATGTCCCCCTTTAGGACTGTAGCTTTCCAGTGCACACCCTCCCCAAGTCGTCTCCGAAGCTCCATCATGTCTCATTGCCTTTTTGTGTTTGCTTTGCCTTCTTTGAACCCAGAAGCAAAAGGCCAATGTTGTCTTTATTGCTGCTTCCCTCCTCTTTGCTCTCTCCCCCCTTCTCTTCTGCCTGCCCCCTGCCCAGAGTTTGATTTTGACATTTGTTGCCAGTTAAGGGAATGCACTTTAAAGCAGCGGGGAAGAGAAGGCGGTTGGAGGCGAGGAGGGAACAAAGCAGGGGGTTGGGGAAGGAGGGGGATGTTGAGCATCCAACCCTCCAGAAAGTGTGTCACGCCATCAGCGCTTCTCCCACTTTCTTAGTGCCAGGAGAAATGCTTCTCTTCATAATTTACAGCGACTATAATAGAGATGACATATTGAAAGCTATCTTCTATAATTACATTGAAATACATTTTTGCTGGAGGCAAAAAGTATTGTAAGCATCCCAAACCTCCCAGAGCAGCTGGGAACCTGCTGCCTTTCGCCTGTACGGCTCTTGCCTGGTTTTCCCGTTTCGGGGATCTGCAAGAAGGTGGGCGAAAACGGTCCGGAGGATGATGCACCTTTCCCGTGTGCTACCCAGTTTTGTTGTTGATGTTGTTGTTGTGTGCCTTCAAGTCATTGCCGCGTTTTGGTGACCCTAATGCTGATTATCACGGGGTTTTCTTGGCAAGTTTCATCAGAGGGGATTTGCCCTTGCCAACCTCTGAGGCTGAGGGTGTGTGAGACTTGCTCAGATCACACAGTGGGTTTCCATGGTCGAGGTGGGATTTGAAGCCTGGTCTCCAGGATCCTGAAGGGCATAAAAACAATCTTGTGGCCTCGTATGGCCCCTGAACCACGTTTTCCCCAATCAGTACTGACTGATAGCATTTCCCCCTGAGTTTCAGGGGTGATCTATGCTGTAGCAATAATGCATCACTTTAAGTGCTGTAGCGCCATCCAATGGAATCCTTGGATCTGTAGTTTCACAAGGTCTTTAGCCTTCTCTGCCAAAGAGTGCCCATAAAACTACAAATTCCAGGATGCAGCCATGACAGTTAATGTGGGGTCAAACTGCATTATTTCTGCAGTGTAGATGCACCCAGGCAGAGTTCTTTCCTATCTCCCACCAACTAACCATTGAAGTGGAAACAGTTTAACTGGGCCGAATGTTCTGTGCCTGAAGCATGCTCTTGGCCACTAAACTATGGCTCCTCCCTGCTAATCTAATTCTATTATTATTGTTGTTGTTGTTGTTGTTGTTGTTATTAGAGTGGCTTACAATTTAAAAGAATAGTACAATTAAAAACATACAAAGTGATGCATGTAAATAGAATTAAATTATTACAGTACTAAAACAGAGTAAAATACAGTTAAAAAAGATAAAAGTGTTCAAAACACAATATAATACCCCAGCCTATTCTTTAAACCTAAGTTTAGGGGCATAGATACAGCTGGGGGAAACCTTTGGTCTTCCAGGTGGTATAGATGGCAACATCCATTATCCCTTACCCCTGACTATCCTCAGTCAGGAAGATAGGACTTGTTGGCCAGTACTGAGGATAGTCAGATACATACCACCTCTGTGCTTGAATATTTCCAGCAGAGATTCAGGTTGTGGTGCACATTCTTCCATCTTTTCATGAGAAAGAGCCTGATTTTAGCTCAAGGCTGAAAAAGCAGTGCTTGTGCCATAAGGCACCATTGAGATCTCCTGAGGTCCTGCCTTCTCTGCTTCCACGAAATGGAGATGTGTGTTCTTCCTTTTCCATCCCACATCTAATAGTCTTTCCCAGCAGTCCCTGAGCTTTGCCCTAGGCTGATGCAACTGGGATGTTGTGTCTTTGCCGGGGGTGGTGGAGTGTCCAGTAATTTTGTGCTCTTGCCTTGGCAAAGGCGCATCGCTCCCCCAGAACGCCGAGCCTCTTTCTTAAGGGTATTACCCAGATTTTAATTATCTAAATGTAAATACTTAACAAATTTTACTTAGAGTAATGAGCTAAAGTGCACACTACATAAACGAGACATTCTAATTAATCATGTATGAACTACTGGTTGAAAGGGAAGCTCCATGAATCCCGGGGATATGCTGGTCTGCTGCCAAATTGCTAATCAGCGTTTGCATTCGTAGGCGTCTTTGCCGTAATAAGTTGTGAGAGATGTTTGGGGGAAAGGAGGATGAGAGTGATATGGTTATGTCATTGTGCGCCATCCTCTATCGTTCCCTTTGCCCCTGAGCTGTGCAAAACTTTAGCCTCTAACTCTTCGGCAGGTTAATAGGAGAGTTGGGAGTCCTTCATGTGGCTTTTCTTTTTATCTAGGGAGGTAGAGTCAGCATAGATGTAGAGCCAGCATGGTGTAGTGGTTAGAGCGTTGGACTAGGACTCTGGGAAGACTCCTTTGCTTGGATACATCACTACATATTCACTTGTTGTTGTTGTGTGCCTTCAAGTTGTTTCGGACTTAGGGCGACCCTAAGGTGAACCTATCCTGGCAAGATTTTTTCAGAGGAGGTTTGCATTGCCTTCCTCTAAGGCTGAGAGAGTGTGGTTTGTCCAAGATCACTCCGTTGGTTTCATGGCTGAGCTGGGAATTGAACCCTGGTCTCCAGAGTAGGAGTCCAACACTTAGACCACTATGCCACACAAGAAAGAAGGTAGCCGCCCAGTGTACAGATGGTGAAAGTGTGGCTTATGGGTTGTATACAGCTCCCAACTTCAGTTTTGGGTCCCTTACTGTCTGATAGACCCTGAGCACAAGTACTGTACTATTTTCTCAATGAAGTTTCTGGCTGATTTCCCTCTCCCAAATTGTCCTAAATGTAGCAAAGCCATGCATAGATGCAGCAGTATAAAGAAATGAAATGTTGAAGTAAGGATGTCAGTATTCATCAATTTTGTTCCTGAAGGAGACAAGCAATAATTTTACAACTTTCTTCACACTGCGAGGAATTCTTCGAAAACTGTGCAGTTTTTTGATGGCTATTCGCAATTTGGGATTTACAATGCACAAAATTCACATGTTTTTCTTTTACATAGAAAACAGCATCTCTGTGTAGAAAATGCTGTTTTCTGCTTGCAGAAAACCCATGTGTGAATCTTGTGCAGAATAAGTCTTCAACGTCAAAAGGTTCTCTTCAGTTTAGGAGTCTCCTGACCAGAGTTTTCTGACATGTGAGAAATATGGGTTTTGATCATTTTTGGAATATTTTCAAATAATCTTCCCATCTCCGTTTTGAACACGGGAGAACGTAAAACTGACAGATTGCCCCTACACCGAAAGCAGAGGGTTCTGAATGTTTAGCTCTTGTAAGTCTGGCTTTGAATCTTAAGGGATTCGACCATATGGGTGATACCAAATTAGGAACGGCAACTTAGTTTTTCTGAAAGGCTCCACTCATGCTTGGGATAGCAGTACCTATTTAAATTGTCAGTGCAGATGGATGAGAATTTTCATTTGGTTCATATTTTATTTTTTAAATAAGAACTGGCCACGTTTTGTGCATAAATAGTATGGAAATAACTCAAGATATAAAAAACAAGCGAGTTTAAGAGAACTAGATAAATTCATCTGTCCTTAGCTGGTGGGAGTTAATGATATTCCTCTGACCTGTAGCAATAGCTATAGCAATAGCGTTTATACCAATACTACTACTACTACTAATAATAGTGAAATGTGTGTGTTTCACATAAGATTGCTGGATTTTAAATGTGTGATATGCAACATGCAGCAATGCTACACAACAAAAGGGGGAAAGAGAGAACTTTTGACATGCTGTTTTGCTTCCCATGTTAGTTTCTCAAGGGGTCGAGAAGCCCAAAATCAACCCCATTTGGGAAAGTGATGAATTTCCATTCCATCCCTAGTCCATAGGGCAGTCAGAACTTTATGAGAAAGGGACAACCCAGTCTGACCTCATTGATCCACCAGTGAAGCTTCTCCAGAGCTATCTTTCCTCTTCCCTCCTCAGTCCTTTCCTCCTTGGTGTTGTCTCTATAACATTGAGAGGCTTTGGGTTGGAGCTATCTTCTGCGTTAAATTCTTTGAAGCACTTTGAAAAACTGAAATGCTTTGAAAGTGACCAGCATCCTCTTAGTGACATATGGGAGTGCAGTTCCACCTTACACATGCATGTTGGGGTTTTTTTTTGGGGGGGGGGGGTGTCCTTTCTTTCTTCTGCAACAATCCAAGACACAAACCAAACTCACTGTGTCATTGCAATAGTCGCCTAAAACAGCCACTCCATTGTTGGTGGAGAACAGATGGGATTGGAGAGTTGTCTGGCTATGTTCCAGTAACCAGACTGAGTGCTAATGATATCATTTGGTGATACCACTGTGGAGCCCTAGTGTATCTTGGTAGAAGAAGTCCTTGGTTTGCATTTGGCTCTAGTGCATAGCCTGATGTCTTTCTGATCCCCTCTGCTCTCCACAAGCCACAGCATGGCTGTTGGGAGGCTGTCACCAGTGACAACAGTGTTGAGTCCTGGAACTGGTGACCAAAGGACCATAGCATGTCAAACTCTTATGTTACATGTATCCATGTGGGATCTCAGCTAGTGTCATTAATAATAAGCCCCATTCTTGTGACTTTGCAAATGGATGCACGTTTATCTGTTGTGGCTATTGATGAATTTGAAGACTTTGGACTAGTCCGATCAACCCCTCTAATGGTCCTCATTCCTTTCCAGGCCTGTAACGAATTCACCACGCACGTGATGAACCTTCTCCGAGAGCAAAGTCGGACACGGCCCATTTCTCCAAAGGAGATCGAGAGGATGGTGGGCATCATCCATCGGAAATTCAGCTCCATCCAGATGCAGCTCAAACAAAGCACTTGCGAAGCAGTCATGATCTTGAGATCGCGGTTCCTCGACGCCAGGTGGGTGATGTTTTGAGCGGTTTCGTTATCTAAAAGGTTCAAAACATTTTTGATTCCTTATGCGAGGCTTCTCAGACCTGGTTATTTCATTTCACACATGCAGATTGTTAGGGCGGAATGTGTTGAACTACTCTTCTTTTCTGAGGTGTAGGAAACCTCTCCCTGTTCTGTCCATGTCCTTTCTGCCTTCTGATACCCAGTTCTCTTTTAAAGAAGTAATACTCAGGAACTCATCTACTTTGTTAACTGAGATATATTAATAATAAGATCATAATGGCTCTGGGGAGAAAAGTGGACTGCCTGGGGATAGACACACCATGATAGAGCTGGGATACAACACACCAGATGGAAGCAGTAAGCCTGAAAGTGGAATGGAACTCAGAAGGAAAACACTTCGGAGATAGATTTTTGGCAAGCAAGCTGCAAAAGTGGGAAGGCAACATAGGTGGCAGAAAGGGACTTTACAGAATTTTCTTTTAAACACTGAGTTTTGTCCCAGCTTTTCTTTAAAGATACCCTCACAATGAGAGTGATATGAAAACAAGGGGAAAATAATCTTTGGTATCATTTTGTTGGGTCTAATTCTTAAATCAAATCTCATCCGCCTTGCCTTTCTTCTAGTTTCACGGCGATTCCATTGTGAAATAAATGTGACCCCGGGTGCATCTACGCCGTAGAAATAATGCAGTTTGATGCCACTTTGAGTGCTGTTGCGCTATCCGATGGAAGCCTGGGATTTGTAGCTTTACAAGGTCTTTAGCCTTCTCTGCCAAAGAGGGCTGGTACCTCACCAAACTACAAATCCTAGGATTCTGTAGGATCGAGCCGTGGTGTCAAATGCTATTATTTCTATTCCCATGGTTTCAGGAGGGGAGTTTTGATAGACCCCCTCCCCATCCCTTTTTTCTGGGTATCTAGAATATGCAGGTTTCCATTCTGGCTCAAAACATTTTACTACCTGAAGGAGAGCCAAATAAGCTCTTTTCCCAGATTTCGAAGGTAACGTTTTAAATGGTCTTGCCGCACCAGTGCCTGGCTTAATCTGTCTCCTTCGCCCTCCCAATGCCACCAGAAGCCAGTCATTTCACCCTTCTGAATGGCAAGCCAGGCCTTGCTCAGTTGATTCACAATCTTGACACGCTGTAATTTGCATTTCTACTGTTCTGCATTTGGGAACTGGTCTGGTGTTAGCGTTGTTGAGAAAAATCTGTCTGGCTGCTAGCAGTTCATTTATTCAATTTTTATTTGTTGTTGTTGTGTGCCTTCAAGTCATTTCTGACTTATGGTGACCCTAAGGCGAACCTCTTATGGGATTTTCTTGGTAAGCTTCTTCAGAGGGGGTTTGACATTGAAGCTGAGAGAGTATGACTTGCCCAAGGTTACCCAGTGGGTTTCCATGAAAGAGGTGGGATTTGAACCCTGGTCGCCAGAGTCCAAGGCTCAAACCACTACACCACACTGGCTCTCCTTTTATTCATGTCACATTTATATAATGGAAGCCAGCATGTTGTATCGGTTTGATCAGATGGATCTGGTGCTTTTAGGGTATTTATTTAGGGAGCCATTAAAGTGAACTTGGGAAGTGGTTGGAATCTCTTTGGGCCCTTGGAAGTTGATGTCACCAGCCATATTGCTAGCTGGGGTTGGGGATGTGTCACCCTCTGCATACTCTACTGCACCTCCCACCAGCCAGCATAGCCATTGAGGATGGGAGTTGTGGTCTGTAGTCCCATTTTAAGTTCTTCCTTTCAGAAGGAAGGGGCAAAAATTGTTGCCAGTGGGTCTCACTGATGGTTGAGATGTCCATTCACAGTAATATCCCTTCTGTTGATCTCCAGAACCTCCAGGCTTCTGGTGGCGAGCTGAATCAGGATCTCAACTCTTTTCTCCAGGGGGAAGTGGGTGGAAAGGTAGAGAGCAGTTAAGAGAAGGTTAAGAGGTGATATGATAGCCCTGTTTAAATATTTGAAAGGATGTCAGGGAGCAAGCTTGTTTTCTGCTGCTCCAGAGAACAGGACCCAGAGCAATGGATGCAAACTACAAGAAAAGAGATTCCACCTCAACATTAGAAGGAACTTCCTGACAGTAAGCTGTCAGTGGAACACACTTCCTCGGAGTGTAGTGGAGTCTCCTTCTTTGAAGGTCTTTAAACAGAGGCTGGATGGCCATCTCTTGGGGATGCTTTGATTGTGAGTTCCTGCATGGCAGAATGGGGTTGGACTGGATGGCCTTTGTGGTCTCTTCCAACTCTATGATTCTACCACTGCTCTCATTACACTCATTACCACACCAAACTCCTTGCTTGCTTTGGATACTCATGTCTCACAACTGTGATTTCTCTCTTTCTCTCTTTGTCTTGCTGGCTCTTCCCTCTTTGCAGGCGGAAAAGGCGCAACTTCAGCAAACAAGCCACAGAAATCTTGAATGAATATTTTTACTCTCACCTCAGCAATCCTTACCCCAGTGAAGAAGCCAAAGAGGAGCTGGCAAAGAAATGCAGCATCACAGTATCACAGGTAGGCCGGACATCTCCGTATTGCTTGAGAAGTGGTTGTTCTTGTTGATGGCGGGGTCTCTCTTCCTTGGCCTCCCATGCTCCACAAAATAACAGCAGCCTAGCATTTGGATTCTGGAAATTGGCCTCTCTGTAACTTTCGCAAATTGTGTCAGTTGACTTTTGAAGCTTGTTCAACAGCAGCTTAGAAGATAATAAACTAACATCTTAGTTTGGACATGAGAAGTTGCTGTGTCCTAGTCCTTGATCCAATTGATAGCATTGTAAATTTGTTGTTTTCTTTTCATTATTGCATGCAAGGACAAATAATTTCAACAATTTCCTCCTTGTAGCGTGAGAATACATGGATTTCTGAAAACTATTCATGTCTGTTCATGCTTCTGGATTTTTTTTTTTGTGCTGAAAGGCATATTTGTTTTTAAAATTATGTTTGCTTTTGTTGTTTTTATTGATGTTGTTGTGGTGTGCCTCCAAATTGTTTCCAGGTGAACGTGGTGGAGTAGGAGTCAATGTGTTATAGTGGTTTGAGCATAGGACTTGGACTGGAAATCAGGGTTCAATTCCCTGTTTGGCCATGGAAACCCACTGGGTGACCTCAGGTAAGTCATACCCTCGCAGCCCCAGAAAACCCAGCGATAAATTCACCGTAGGGTTGCTATAAATCAAAACTGACTTGAAGGAACTCAACAACAACAACAACAAGGTGAACCTATCACAAGGTTTTCTTGGCAAGATTTGTTCAGAGGAGGTTTGCCTTTGCCTTCTTATGTGGCTATGAGGATGTGACTTGCCCAAGGTTGCCCAATGAGTTTCCATGGCTGAATGTGGATTTGAATCTTGGACTCCAAGGTCCAAGCCCAACACCCAAACCACTATGTCACACTGGCTGTCCTTCAGCGTTAATAAATTTTGGGTTGGGGGGAAAAGTGTAAAGAACTTGCAGCTTTCCCCTGTTTTCTTGGTGGGGTTTCTCCATGTGTCAGGATACCCTTTAAACATGGAAGATGAGAAAATTTATAGATACTTGGCTTAGGGCGATCTCCTCTGACTGTCTGCAGCTCTCAGTCGATGAGTTCTTCCTCAGCAATGCTGAAGATCCCTTTTGACAAAAACATCAGGGAAGGAACATGGGACCTTCTGCATTGAAAGTGGGCGCTCTTCCGTTGAGCCATTTCCCTTCCCATTGAGCAGAAGGAGGCAACCTTTAATGGTTGGGTAGAAGAAGGAATTTTAGCCAGCACTGACATCAAATGTCAATGAAAACAAAGATGGATGTAAACTCAATGCAGTATGAGAGTTATGGAGAAGGAATTCCAGTAGACTTGGCTTCATGGGAGGACACATGGTTGACTTGCTTTCCAAACTCATTCCTTTTTGCTTTCTTCTGTTCCATTTTGCCATCATGGCGACCTGGAAAGTCTTGGTGGTGCCACCACTGAGAAGACCCAGCCTGTTGGCCTCTATACAAACACATGCTTTGGGGTGCTGTGCCAGGCAAAGAGAAGAGTAAGCATTTGCAATTTTAAACCTCCTCTAAGCAAAAAAAATCCTTACCTCTTGATCCGATGGCTAACTGAATGGGTCCCTCAAGTCCGCTGTAAAAGCCTTAAATCTCAGCACTGCGTCCATAATGCTGAAGTGTTATGGGTCGGTTTTCCTTCGATTGGCTGAAGAGCCCACGTGAAGCCTCCTTACCAGGAGCCAGTCTGAATGCAGCCCTTCAGTAACAGTTCAATGACAGCTGTTTGTGCCGTAGCAATAAAAGTCTAGTAGACAAAACGACTCAGGCGCTTTGGTACATTAGAAGTGTCAGAGGCTTAAAATACGGCAGCGGGATCCATGTCTCTTGCCACAGAAAAGATGACTTTAGCTGTGGGGAGAGTTTTAGATTTCTGTTGATGCCCAAACATACAGCTTAACAACTCAGGGGTCTAAAGACATCCCAGTTGTCTTTAATGTGAACTCTTTGTTGCATCAGTGCTGTTAAAAAAAGGGAGGAGAAGGAGAAGAAATGGCAAAACTCCTACTCCTAGAAAAGTGGGAGTTATGATTCCTTGTCTTTTTTCTGGCAGAGGGATACAGAAGGAAAGCATAAATCCATAATACATTATTAATTTTGCAGCCTTTGGCTTTAACACGTTTATACAGCCATAACACATCTGGAGTGGCGATACTACAGGTTGAGTCTCTCTTATCCAGAGTGCTTTGGACCAGAAGTGTTTTGGATTTAGGATTTTTTTGGGTTTTAGAATATTTGCATATACATCATGAGATATCTTGGAGATGAGACCCAAGTCTAAACTTGAAATTTATTTATGGTTCATATCCATTTTGTACACATAGCCTAAAGGTAATTTTGTATACAATCTTTTAAACAATTTTGTGCATGAAGCAAAGTTTGTGTACACTGGTGCATCAGAAAGCAAAAGTGTCGCTATCTTAGCCGCCCGTGTGGACAATTTTGGAGTATTCTGGATTTTGGAGTTCTGGATAAGGAAGAGTCAACCTGTAGTGTATTCTGGTTTTGCTACTATTAGTTTGTGGTTGCTGGTTTTAAGAATGGAATGGGAAAAACTGATATTCCATTTAGAAGCTTTTGAATATACTGGGTTATTTGTTTATATCTTTGCCATTTGTTGGAGCCAATGTTCTCCTTTTCAGTCTTGCACATCCTCACCTGCATACATGGATTCACAAAGGGTCTAGGGAACACTTTGGGGTCACTTCATGATAAATGTGTATCTTTGTAGTTTAGATTTTTAAATATGTATAGATTTACTGATGTTGTTGCTGTGTGCTTTCAAGTTGTTTCTAACTTATGGTGCTGAGAGTATGTGACTTGCCCAAGGTTTCTGTGGTTGAGCAGGGAATTGAATCCTCATCTCCAGTAGTTCAACGTTTAAACCTCTATACCATGCTGGCTCTGCATTGTTATTAACCATATAACTGCCATTGTTTGGCCCTCCCAGGAACATAGGGTGAAGGATTCATTGCACCACATCATTTGAATACTAATGGACTAACAGAAAGGCTAGCACTGTGGTTCAGGCAGCTAGCTGTGTGTTCAGCATTGTCCCCAAGAGATGGAGAATTATTGTCCTTCCAGATGTTTGGACTTATGACTCCCATCCACCTCACCTAGTGTGAAGGACTGAGGATCAACATCTGGAGGGCCACATATTATAGCCCTGCTTTGCAGCATCCTCCTAGTACTTTTCTGAGAGCTTTGCCATAGATCAGTGGTTCCCAACCTTCCTAATGCTGTGACCCTTTAATACAGTTCCTCATGTTGTGGTGACCCCCAACCATAAAATTATTTTCATTGCTACATGCAGATATGTATTTTCCAATGGTCTTAGGAGACCCCTATGAAAGGGTTATTTGACCCCCAAAGGGGTCCTGACCCACAAGTTGGGAATCACTGCCATAGATTCTAGAGATATAGCTGGGTGAATCTGCTATAGTAGTATGCAAAACACTCCAAAACTCCTTTCACCTTTCATATGGTGATCTTAGGCAACATATTTCCTTCTGCCTTGGTCCATTGTTAAAATTGAACTTGCCACCACATCACCATACCTACATGTTTTGCATTTCCATGGATTTTCATATCATCTATCAAGGTCCTCCCTGGCATCAGTTCACTCCATTCATCTGAGGAAGTAGGCCAGGGGGTTCTACAGACTGCCCCGATAGAGCTGCCGCCCGTTTCAGTGCCACATGTCATGGACCTGATCCGGTGCTTTGCTGCCTCTAAAAGAAATGGTAAAATTCTGCTCCTTTTAAAGCCGGCCAAAAGGCGAACTTGCTGCGGCAATGGCACTTTTAGGTGCTCCTTTCGGCATGTGAGGTATAAATGCCACACCAAAGGAGTGCTGTGATGCCACCCACCATGTGGCCGGGAGGATAGCATGACGCCAGCATGGGGGCGGCATTGGGGCGTGCGTCATCTAAACACTTCAAGCCAGTCTGTACAGCCCTCAAGTCTACAAAAGCTTATGCTACAACATCTTTTGCACTGTTGGTCTCACAGGTGCTGCAAGATCCCTTTGCATATTGCCATAGGTTGATAAGGGATTTTTGACTTCTAATTGTCCAAGAACAGTAGCTAAAAAAACCCCTCCAAATTAAATTGCTGGGGTGAGACTACTAAGGAGAAAACCAGGAGTAGGTTTGTTCTGTGTGAAAGGGGTTGTGAACCCCTTGCGGTTCCAGACAGATGCACCCCGTCCCTTAATTCCCTCGCTTATCTTTTCCTGACAGAGTCATTGTTTTTGCTAACCAGGCGCAGGGAATTCCAGCAAAAGCCCTCCAAACCAAAGCTTCCTTCTGCAAGCCCCAGATGCTTAAAATTAACCCTCTTTCCTTCCTCGCCTCTTCTGTGCCTCCAAGCCAATGATTAAGAACATTTCCGCGAACAGCAACAACAACAACGCAGCCTGTCCGGATCTTAGCAGTCTTTTTGTTCTCCTTGAAAAGATTTCTCTTGTCACTTGTCCTTGTTTTGCACTCGTTCATTATCTCCTCCTCTCCCCATTCCTCACCCCCCACTAAGTTTTTGTTGCCTTGGGGGCAAGAGATGGGCAAACAAAGCTTTGCCCTCCCTCTGCTCTGCATCTGCCCTTCTTCTTTCCTTGCTGTTGTCTCCAAGCAGAAACTTGGAGGGCCTTGGAGCAGCCTGGTTAGATTTTGCCCTTTGGCTGTTTTGTTCAGATATGCATGGAATGGAAGGAGCAGGACCGAATTGGGGGAAGACACTGGAAACACAAACACATACACTCACACACACTGCATCAAACGTGGGAGCCCTCCGTCTTGGCTCCATTGGACAAGCGAAACAGCCCCAGGGTGTGTTTTTTTCCACTCCACTTCCCTTGCGCTCAGAAAGCCTTTTTCTCCGGTTTTCCGTCCTTCCGGCTGATGGGAGAACTTGTGCCGATAGACACTAATTAGAATTTAAAAGTGAGACGCATGTATGATATGACTTTTTGGGGTAAAGCAGAACTGACTCATGTGGATCACACAGTTTCAAGCTAGGAGAAATGGACCTGGGCTAGTGCTACTGTAAGAGAGAATGAAATTGCAGCCTAGGAAACCCATTTTGGATGAATGAAAGGTCAGCAAATGGTTAATTATTTTAATGTTTTATGTCTTTATTGAACAAGGTTTGGAGGGGTACTTCAAGGATTTTCTTTCTTGCCTCCAGAGCTAAAGTAATTTCTTGGTTTTCAGGTACTGTGCACCTTGACTTCTTCATTCTAGACACTATACTCCTGCAGGTGCAGCCTAGGATCCTATCGACATTTTTAAGCTTCTGTTTCACACTGATTTCTTATTTATGCCCCCTTTAAATCCCAACATATTTGAAAGTTCCTTATGTAGCTACCTTAGATTCTTTAGATCCTCCCCTTTATTTCTCATTGGATTTGTTTGTGATTGTGCCTATAATTGTTGTTATTTCCCTTCAAGTTGACTTGGATATAATGGGGGCCATGTGAGTAAGAAAACTTCAAGAGCCTCAGTCAAATGCCCTGTTCAGTTCTTGCAAACTGAGGTCCATGGCTTCCTTGATTGAACTGATCGACCCAGAATGCAGTCTTCCTTTTTTCCTATTGCCTTCCACTTTACAGAGCGTTATCGTCTTTTCCAGTGAATAGTCTTTTTCAATAGTGCCTTTAATACCTCACTTTTTCGAAACCCCCATCCATCATGAACTCCCTTTTCTTTAAGTCTTTCTGACTAAAGGATCTCACGGAATATTTCCTTAAACTTATTGACATAAGCTTTTCTAAAAATCCAGAGTGCATATCCAGGTACACTCAGCTTTCTCTTTCTTCTGTATACCATTCAAAGATGACCTAATCCCTTCCACCCCAAATTTCCTCCACTTCCAACTCATTGTCCAGTTCCTCCCGGTGGGTGAGAATCAGATCCAAGACTGTTAACCTCCTTGTCAGCAAGGGAAGTGAGGAATTTGTTGGACCTTAAGTTCTTGGCAGCGTTTGACTTCCAACGGATAATCAGAGTTGTGGATGTCTCCCATTACCACTGTACCTCTTTTTGAATGTTGGCTCATCTGATCTAGGAAGTTATCAGTCAAGTCTGGCTTTGAGATCTGTAACAAAGCCTTACAGTGATATCATTTCTTTCTTCTCATGACCTGGCCTAAATACCCTAAAGGCACCAGATCCTGTCTAATCTTGGAATCAGAGCAGGGTCAGACTAGTTAGTATTGGATGACAGACCACCAACAAATACTAGGTGCTGTAGGCTATATTTCAGAGGAAGGAACTGGCAAAACCAGTTCTGAGAATTCCTTGCCTAAGAAAGCCTTGTGAAATTCATGGGGTTGCCATAAGTCGACAGGTGACTTGAAGCTGGAGCATGCCCAGTGGAGGGTGGCCAACATGGTGAAAGGTATGGAAACCATGCTCTATGAGGAACAGCTTAGGGAGCTGGATATGTTTAGCCTGGAGAAGAGAAGATTAAGGAGTGACATGATAGCCAATATTTGAAAGGATGTCATGTTGAGGATGGAGCAAGCTTAGTTTCTGCTGCTCCAGAGACTAGGACAATGGAGCAAAGCAATCAAGCTACAGGAAAAGAGGTTCCACCTAAACATTAGGAAGAACTTCATTGTAAGAGTTATTTAACAGTGGAACATGCTGCCTCAGAGAAAGGTGGAGTGTCCTCCTTTGAAGGTTGTTAAATGGAGGCTGGATGGCCATCTGTCAGGAGTGCTTTGATTTATGCATGGCAGAAAGGGGTTAGGTTACATGGTCCTTGAAGTCTCGTCCAACTCTATGATTCTGTGTTTCTAAGACACACACACCGAAATTTTGACCCAAATGCTCTTAATCTATCTTCCCTGCTATAAGTCATGGATCTCCATGTAGCTGTACACATTGCATGCACATCATGCTGCTCTTCCTCCCAGTGCAATAAAACATGAGAAAGTAGATGATCACCAAAGAGGACCAGAGAGCTCATAATTTGTGGCTGCTTCCAGAAATTTGGTGAGAAGATGCTAGCAGCAGCTGTCCTGCTCCAGGATCTTTGCTGGAAAGGAGTGATTGAACTTATAAATATTAGAGCAATGTTGTATTGGCACCAGGGCTCAATGGGTCCTTGTTTCCTCTGAACTTAGCCCCATTGCTAGTGTCGTTGTTACATGCCTTCATATCGACTCCAACTTGTGTCAACCCTATCATGAAGAAGATTAATTTAAAGGAGGCTTACCATTGCCTTCCTCTCAGGCTGAGAGAGTTGGACTTGAGTTAATCCAACCGATGTCTCCTGGGGGCTTCTGTGGCTGAGCTGGGATTTGAACCCTGGTCTACCGGAGTCCTAGCCCTATACTCAAACCACTACACCATACTGGCTTAACTACATTTGCAAAAAGCCACCGGGAAATGTGGGATACATTCATTTCCAGCATCTTTTGCTACTGGAAATGAATGCATCCCAGGTAAGAACCAATGTTTCTTTTCCTTTTAGGAATAGATTGCTGTGAGGTGCAGTGCAAAGTATTTTTGGGTGGCATGGTTTTGAATGGTCAATTAAGCCCCACTAGCTTTGCAAAGGACCTTCTCCTGTCGGAGAGGAAAGCTACTAGAACTGGTTTATTGATCTGGGCAACCCAGCTTGCTGTCAGCTAATCCTAATAATGTGGATATTACTGTGTTTATCTCTGTGTGCACATTTACACGGATTAACACGGCCACTTGGATTATTCCTATGATGAGGGTCTGCACTTCTAAATCGACTATTACAGCACTGTTCTAGAAAGGAAGCGGTATTTCAGACTGGTTGTCTTTCGGCGTCTTCAAAACATGGAGGTACTTTAGGACTCTTGGGTGTTTTTGGACTTGTTGGCTTGCCATTGAGAGTGTGTCAGGTGAACTTTTTTGTGTCCGATTCTGGAAGCTGTTGCGTCAAAAAGTCTAGAGCCTATGGCCACATCTACACTGCAGAAATAATGCAGTTTGGCACTGCTTTAACTGCCATGGCTCCATGATATGGTGTTCTGGGATTTGTAATCTGTTGCAGCACCAGACACAAAGGGATAATATCTTACAAAAGTACAAATCCCAGAATTCCCTAACATGGAGCCATGGCAGTTAAAGAGGTCTCAAACTGCACTATTTCTGCAGTGTAGATAACCCCCATCTCTGTGTCAGTGTTTGCTCTTATTACAGATCGAAAAAAACTTTATTGGGCTCAATAGTCTCAATGAAAGTAGCATTTTTGCACCTCTGGGGGCGTCTTGTGAGAAAATGTTTTCCTAGGGATGTAATTCTTCACTAATTTTCTTTCTCAAAGGAAACAGTGTGTCATTTCAGTAATTTCCTTCCCGCTACAAGAAAGTCTTTGAAACCTACACAGTCTTCGAATACCATTCGCAGTTCGGGACTTATCCCGCACAAAATTCACACATAGTCTTTTGTGCCGAAAATGCTGCTTTCTGCAGGAAAAAAATTGCTTGCAAATTTGCACAGATTTATAGAAATCACAGAGAAATACTTTCTGTGCAGCCAATGCTGTTTTCCGGACTAAAACCCCAATGTGTGAATATTGCACGAAGTTCCAAAGATTTTCATCTGTCCAAGATTCTTCTTATCAAGGCATGCATCTACACTTCGGAATTAAAATAGTTTGACGTAACTTTAACTGACCTTACTCTATATTACCAAACCCTGGGATCTGTAGTTTGGGGAAGCTTCAGAGCTCTCCGACAAACCAGTCATGGAGCTGTGACAGTTCAAGTGGCGTCACATCGGTTTAATTCTGCTGTGTGGATACATCTAGGATTTCCATTTTCTGAACACTGGTGATCATTCTTTCCATTCCAATATGTTTTTTCATTCCAAGGTCTTCTGCAAAGGGTATTTTTGAGAAATACGGCATGCGCAAAGCCATGTTCCCATTTTCAAACATTGACTGCTCAAAATGGGTACCATTGAGACAAATGCACAGAAGTCTGTTTTCGTCAATGGGGAAAAGGAAACATACATTTGGTAAATCGAGCAAATTCATGCAGCTTATACCAAATTAAAAGCATTATGTTTAATTAGTTGCAGGGCATTGAGCGTGCGCTGCAGATAAACAAGGGGAAGACTCAGGAAGAAACTCTGTTTGCAATTTTGTGGCCCGTTAATTTCCATCTTTCCTCTCAATTCCCCCCCTCCCCCCCGATAGCGATGGTCCAGCGAGCATCGTCTCTGTCACCGATCAAACACGCGCCTCCCTCAAGTAATCGCCCTTGTCAGCCGGAGAATCAGAGGCACCATGTTCCTCCAATTGTGCATCTTGATGCTTTAACAAATAATTTATTGCCTTTTTTATTTAACTTTGTAATTAACATGATAAATAAGTACAAGGGTATTGTTTGAAATGTAATATACAGTTAAGCCCAATTAATTAATTGGCCTTCAGTGATTGGGAGCAGAGTGATGTTCATTGTGGCTTTCTTTTTTAATGTGGAGATAGTTTGTTTTAATGAAAAATGTGATACTAAATAGTTTTATTTCTCCCTACACCTCCCTCTCCTAAACTTATAACACAATATGAAAGCAATGAGACAGATGGGGAAGCGCTGGTACCCAGAATGCCTTGCAGATGACAGAGCCAAATGTTGGGTATGCTTCAGCTCTCTGTACAATGATGTTGGCTGCAACTGAGCATGGGACTTACGTATTCATAAGTGGACTTATGTGTGGGGGAAATAAAATTAAGTAGTTTCACAACGTCTGTATTTACCTAGGGGCTGTTGTCACATCATAACCGATAGGTGTCCGTTGTGTGATGGTAGCTAGTGGAGCGATTGATGCTCCACATCTCCAATGTGCGATGGACACCGATACGCACTTGGACATTGGTGTCATGTTAGTGGGAACCAAGTTCAGCAATTCAGGCTGTTAAAACTCAGTAAACGTTTATTCAGTAACTATCGATCCAATCCAGAGACACTCATTGTCAAAACTAAGGAGCAATTGTTAACATTGCCTAATTAAACTACAGTCAGTCCTCCATATCCATGGATTCTTTATCTGAATTTCCAACCTCCAAGGCTTGAAAATATTCAACATATATATATAAACTACTAGTAAAGTTGAAGTCCAAATACAAAGCATCACCACCAGAAAGCCCAAGGCATTTTTAAATGTGATAGCTTTGTGTCCCAATGAAATCTAATGGATATAAATGGACACATACAATTTAATCAGTGAACCGCATGATTCCCATCCCTGTCTTCATGCCTTCTTCACAATACTGCAAACCAGAAGTATAATCCCCAAATGTATATCTTTTTGCCATCTCAGATCAGTTGTGTGCTGTATTTTGTATGCTCTTGGAAGCATTTTAGGCATCTTATTAATTCAGATATTTTACGGCAGTGGGCAGGATAATAAAAATTCCTGGGATATTGATGGGTGTAAATGCATTTGCAGCGCTGTATTGACTTCTTCACTTTCAACCCAACATGAATATCAGGATTGTATAGAATGGGAATGCTTGCACTCATGAACCTTTTGAATGGGAGGGTGGGCCTAACCACTACCGCCAAATGGATAAAGTCTTCCACAGAGAGCCAGTATGGGACTTGGACTTGTGTGATGCAGGCTGTAAGGATCCACTGAACCATGAACTTAAGTGAGTGACCATGAGTCTATCTATCATCTTGGCCTACCCCCCAAGATTGTCACAAGGAAATAGTGAAGAGAAGGAGGAGGGAAAGGAGTAGGAGTGCAACTGTAGCATCTAGATCGAGGTGTCTAATCTATGTCTAGTAGGTTACCGGTGCAACTGTAGTGTCTAGATCGAGATGTAATGGCTAGATCCATTCTGCTTTGGTCAGACCTCACCTGGAATACAGGGTCCAGTTTTGGCCATTACAATTCAAGAAGGATATTGACAAGCCAAAGCGTGTCCAGAGGAGGGCGACCAAAATGAGGAAAGGTCTGGAAACCACCAAGCCCTATGAGGAGTGGCTTTGGGAGCTGGGTATGTTTAACCTGAGGAAGAAAAGGTTAAGGGTGAGAAGATGGCCATGTTTAAATATTTGAAGGGATGTATTATTGAGGATGGAGCAAGGTTGTTTTCTGCTACTCCAGAGGCTAGGACAGGGAGCAATGGGTACAAGCTACAGCAGAAAAGAGATTCCACCTAAACATTAGGAAGACCCTCCTGAAAGTAAGAACTGTTTGACAGTGGAAGATGCTGCCTTGGAGTGTGGTGGAGTCTCCTCTTTGGAGGTTTTAAAACAGAGGCTGGATGGCCATCTGTTGGGGCTGCTTTGATTGTGTCTTCCTGCATGGCAGAATGGGGTTAGACTGGATGACTCTTGGGGTCTCTTCCAGCTCTAGGATTCTAGGATTCTAATCCATAAGTAACATGCTTTGCATTTCTTGCAGGCCTTTAAGGTCCTTGGCTGATTAAGTCAGTGGCTGCCTTCTCTGAGGAAACTGGAATCTCCAAATGTCTCCTCCTGCCACAAAGAATTAATCGAATGGTTTCCAAGAGGAAGCTGTGTGCTTGGTGGAAGTTTGGTGGATGCTGTAGAAAGCTTCTCTCCCCCTCTTCCATTGCTTTCTCCCTCCAGCTGGCAGAAAGGTCAGCTGGGGCTTAGAGGCGGAGGGGATGGGGGGGGAGAGCGGTGGAGGCAACAGCAGAAGGGGTGAAGGATACCCTGGGGTTAGCTCTTTCTTTGATGGCTGCCAACTGCCCTCTCTCCCTCCTGAGATTCCAGACAATGGGATGACCTCCCGGCTCATCTGCAAAAGACCAAGAAAGCAAAGATTGCTTGACTTTGGCAGCCGGGTTCTGCCACGGCCTGTATTTTAGCTGCAGGAATAGGTTGCAGAGAGCAAGTCTGCAGTGGAACATATCCATTTTTCAAACAAAATTATATCTGGGTTTTGGTGATGGTGGGAATGGCTGGTGGGGGTAACAGGGAGTTTCGCCCTGGTTTTAGGCCTTCATTTGGATGGGGTATGCAGGTTAAACATAACGTATGATCCGCTGCTCCTTTCACTGCTTCCAATTAAACCTTGCTTGTTAGTTTAACCTCTAGGTAATCCTATCAAACAACGGATGTCAAGGCAACACTGCCCACAGTTGCTTTGGATGAGCGGCCATTAATTTTAATTGCCTTGATATTAAAGATTAAGAAGAAGTGGGACTAGCAGGGTGGAAACGATCCGATGTCAGGCAAAATCCATTCGCTGAGTCTTCCCCAGGCTGCGGGGATATTAAAATTTTTACTGGGAGAATTAAACAAGCCTTTATTAGTGAGGGCCCTTGTTTGATTGGTCCAGAGGTGTGCATAAATGCCGATTTCTTATATATCCGTGGACAACGCCGTTGACGTATAGAGATTCTGCAATTATGAAACTGTTAATAAAGCCATAATTGGATTGTCCACAGTAATTATTTGCTGGCTTTCATTAATGTATTATTGCTTCCTGACTGACAAGGTAATATTAAGTGCAATATATATAATACAGTGGTGCATCGTCTTGGGAATGCAGGCGTGCAAGAAGATGCACCTTCTTTTATTGTGTTTCAAGCTTGGGGCCCTTTTGTTAATTTCTATTCAAGCAAAGGCCAGGATTTGGGAGCCAGGAAAGAAGGTTCCTTACAGAAAGGATGCTCAAGTCTAGCCAAGCTGGACCCTTGCCAATCCCGGCCAAAGAAAAGGTTTAGCATCACTAAAAAGCGCAGAGATGCTTTTCAGTGGTTATTCAGAGATGCACAACCACCAAGGAATTGTCTGTGTTGAAACAGGAAGAGTTTGATTTATAGAGTAAGGTTGTGCCCAAGATTGCTTGAATTCTTTGGTCTGCAGAGAGTAGTATAGAGCAAGAACGCTTCCTCCTGTTTAAATTATAATGTACAATAAGCAGAAAGGCTTGCATTTCCACTGTGCCTCTAGATTTTGCAACCTTTCAACTGGCTGAGCTCCCCCAAATTGAAGATCTACCCACATTTCTTTGATATTTGCTCCCATTGTGCCAATTAATGCCCTTTGCTTAGATCTATTTGCACTCCAGCAACAGCCAAGGCTGCATCCGGACTGCAGAAATAGTCTAGTTTGACACTATTTTAACTTCCATGGCCCAATGCTATAGAATCGGATTAATTAGTTTTGCAAGACCTTTTGCCTTCTCTGTCGGAGAGGTCTGGTGCCACAACAAAATACAGTTCCCAGGATTCCATAGAATGGAGCCATGGCAGTCAAAGTGGTGTGAAACTGAATTATTTCTGCAATGTGGATGCAACCTAGGAAGCAAAAACTGCTTGGCTTAACAAGAATGAACCTAAGTACAGTGAGGAAAGCAAAAGCCAGCTTCTACTCAGCTAAAGAGCCTATCTAGATGAGAGAACTACTTTCCCACCATCCTAGTCATGAGCATCCTAGGAGTAAATTACTATCAGAATCTCCCAAGTTTACTGCTCTTATAGATCTGCTTGGCTAAGGGCTTTTCTTTCTGTTATTCTGGAACCCCTGTGAATGCAAGAGCCCGTAGCCTTGCCCGCCAGCAGAATGTTTCATAGTTATTTACTACGGTTATTAATTACAAAAGTATCCAGCTAATGGCCAGGATTGGAAAAGAGTTTCTGCAGCCGGTTTCCCCAGCGGCTTTGTTTCAGCTGCTCTGGCCGTGACCTTTGGGGGGGTTAATAGGTAGAGCTTTAGAAGCTGGCTTGGCAGCACTGCAACCATCTTCAAAGAGAGATGACAAAGCAACAGTTCATCCGTTATTGATTTATTTTCGCCCCCTTGCCTCTTTTTTTTTTGGTCGCAGCGGGCCAAGCTTGGCTTTGTTGGCAGGCCTGCCAAGATTTCGTAAAACACCCCTCTGCAAAAACAAAGACGAGTTGCATGATTTCCAAAAGTCACTCTTTTTTTGGAGTGTGTATGTGTCTGTGTGGTATTTCTTCCATTTCTGAGTCCTAAGCATGGTTTTCTTCTACCACTTGGACGTTTAGCAAAACGACTGTGGAGGCATGGCTCAGCTGGAGGAAGGTTAGGGCAGGGATCTTAGTTCAGTTTACATATGGCACATCCCTCCAGTTGCAAAGACAACCAGCCCTACCAGTGTGCCAAGTCCTAGAAGGCATTTATATGAGCTCTTTCCAAAACCATCTACCTGTGGTAAGGGCAGTTGACCATGGTGGTGTGATCCAAACCACTGTACCCCTATTTTTCCCAGCACCCTTGTTAAAAGTGGTCCCCAACTAATGCTCTTCTTTAGGTACCAATGGGAAAAAACCCAAAACATGCATGTGTATATGCGCCTCAAGCCTCCTGTCAACTTATGGCAACCTCATAGGGTTTTCTTAAGCAAGGAATGCTCAGAGGTGGCATTGCTAGTTCCTTCCTCTGAAATATAGCCTACAGCACCTAGGATTCATTGGTGGCCTCTCATCCAAGTGTTAACCAGAGCTGACCTTGCTTAGCCTCTAAGATCAAATGGGACTTGGTACTTTTAGGATACAGGTTCAATCTCCTTTATCCAAAAAGCTTAGGTCTAGAAGTGTTTTGGATTTCAGATTTTTATTTTTATATTTTTTGGATTTTGGAAACATATATTTGCATATCCAAGATATATCTTGGTGATGGGACCCAAGTCTGAACACAAAATTCATTTGTATTTCATATATGCCTTATATGCATAGCTTGAAGGTAATTGTATACAACATTTTAAATAATGTAGTGCATGAAACAAAGTTTGCGTACGCCGAACCCTCAGAAAGGAAAGGTGTCACTGTCTCAGCCACCCATGAGAAAACGTTTTGGAATATTTTGGATGTTGGAACTCTGAATAAGGAAGATACAACCTTTATTAATAAATATACTGTATACTGATCTTATTAAAGTGGTGCATTTGTATTAAATTAAAGATTGAGGGTTTAATATTTGGTGGGCGAAACCAGGCATCATGAAAATACTGTGTTGGTTCAGCCTGATTTGGTTTCACCCTGTTTTTTGGTGTGTGGTTTTTATCTTAAGGGGGAAAAAACCCACCTTTCTTCCTTTCTCTGGCAGGTATCGAATTGGTTTGGCAACAAGCGAATCAGGTACAAGAAGAACATAGGGAAATTTCAGGAAGAAGCCAACCTCTACGCAGCAAAAACAGCGGTGACGGCCGCCCATGCTGTAGCCGCAGCTGTCCAAAACAACCAGACAAACTCACCCACCACGCCAAACTCTGGTAGGTAGCCTCCACTTTTGCATGGCATGACCTGGTCGATATCTTAAAAAACAAAGATGGAAGTTGGAAAGGAACGGAACAGGTTCTAATAAATGCTCTTCGGGATGAAGGACCAGGCTTCCTCAGCTCCTTGATTGATTCCTTTTTGGAGAAGGAGGATTCTCCCTGTGGAGTTGGTTCAGCAGGAAGTTGCTTTAAAGGAAAAGTGGGGTGAATGATGCCTTCTTAAAGGCTTTCCAGCATGGCAGACCTGCAACCAAAGCATTGGCTGGCTAGCTCAAAAAGCGTGGTGGAAAGCCCCTCTACTCAAAGCTCTTTAACATCCAAGCAAGAAAAATCTAGTCATATTTACCCTGAGCAGTTAAAATGTTTGTAAGTCTTCTGTAGGTCTTAAGGAAAGCAGCATGGCCCCACATGAGCCAAAGCAAGTGCGAATGGTAGCGAAACTGTGAAATCGAAGGCTTTCACGGCCGGCATTCATAGTTTTTTGTTGTGTCTCTTTGGGGGCTTTCTACCCAATCCGGGAATGCTCCCTTCCAATGCAAAATGAGGATCCTTAAAAGTAGGAAACAGCAAAAGCGAATGATGAAATGAATGGGCGGTTGTGCCTTCTGATGAGAACAAATCAACTTAATTAGCAATTTCCAGCCGTTTCCATCCAGAGGAGGCATTAAACCCAAGCTGAGTGTGAAGTCTCCTTTCAGTCTTTAGTGACAGCACAGAATGGAAACCTCTGCTGGATGGGGAATGATGACAATGGGGGGCAAGTAGTGCATTATGGTTTTTAAGGAATTGTACACCAAAAAAAGTCTTTTATACATGGGGGAAATTGCATTGGGAACCCCCAAATCCTTATTTCCAATAGTCTTGGAAAATGGTCTCCGCTGAACATCTTCCTTGCTCTCAGGAGCCCGAATTATCGTACATAACATGGGCAGATTAATATTTACGAAGGCTGCAGCTGGCTAAAGGAAACGTTGATCGGTTTTAACGTGACATGCTTTAGTCGAGTGGTTGCTCTGCCCATCGAATTTACATATATTTGCATTTGGGGGCACAATTGGCCAAAGCAAGGACGATACTTCCTTCATTTTGAGATGATGCACATTTGTGTTCTAGCAGAATTTGTTTTAGAAGGCGCATCCTTCCCATGCATGAGACAAGATAAAGTGCCTCTTTTCAAACAGTGCTTTTAAAAAAGTAATACTTGTATTTAAAACATTTTAGAATCCTGGTGGGTAACCCTTTTTAATATATTATGGTTTTTTATTTTAAAAAATGATCTGATCAATCAATTGAAGCTCACTAGATGGGCTTGACTTTAACACCCATGAGCCCCTGTCAATGGCACCCATGATAAGGGATTATGGAAGTTGCAGTCGAAGGTTCCTCATCACCAAATTCACTGTTGCAGCTCTAGATTTATTGTCAGCTCTAATAATATTTAGTTGTATATGGAAAAACTGCAGCATGATCTCACCCCTCTTGACAACACCAGCCCAAGAATGAAGGTGCCAGAGAGCAGTTTGCACATGCTAGAAAGTCAATGGATTTCTCTGCCTTCGGTCAGTGTCATTTGAAGGCTTCACAAGCAGGTGAAAATGATTTCGTTGACTCTGAGGAAAAGTGTTATGCTGGAGGCCGAACACTTTCTGCCTCTGGTGGTGTTAGGGTCTGCGGCCGTCTGTTCAAATGCACAACTCTTTTGCTAATGTTGTAGCAGAGAAATGATGTGCTTTAAAACACATCAGGATTGGGGATTTCAAGAGATGGACTTCCAGGTTCCAAATCAAGCTACAAACCAGCACTTCTCATTTTGAACAGACTATGGTGAACGTTAGCAAGGACCAGTTCAACCTTACATTTGGTACCCCACCATCAACTGTATTTGGCTTATGAGCAGGTTGGAAGGAAAGATGCTTTCATAGCCTACAGCTGTGTCTTGTGAGGAAGGTGGAAATCCTTTTTTCATAGGAAACCTTTTACTCAAGATGCATGGTTTTGCAAGCCACTAAATGCATAACAAAGCAGCCCGATGTCCTTGGGTACTCTTGGGGTGAATCTGCAATAGAAACAATGCAGCTTGACTCCGCTTTAACTGCCACCGTTCCATCCTACAGAATCCTGAATTTGTACTTTTGGGAGGCACCAGCCGCCCTCTTTGGCAAAGAAGGCTAAAGAATGTGTAAAACTACAAATCCCAGGATTCCGTAGGATGGTGTCAATTTGCATTATTTCTGCAATGCAGATGTACCCTCGGCCAATCAGGTTTGCAAGAAATTTAGAATAGTGCTGATCCATCAGCAACAAAATGGTTTGTGAGAAACAGTCAAACAGGAAGCATACCCAAGGGAATTAGAATAACTACTTTTTGCTGGTCTGACCTGACCTTGTATTGTGTACTTGAGCTCCAGTGGCTTTTAAAGATAACTGTTCCCCAAGGAAGACATTGGACTGCAATCCCATCCTCTACAGCCAGCGTCCCTATAATGCCTGGGAAGAGATGGGAGTTGTAGTCTTCCTTTCTCCTTCAGAATGGAGCGTTCTATGGCAGCGCTCTGCAAGCTGTCAGATGTGGGGGGAACTGTAATTATTTCTATCCAATTGGCCAGGGTCTGGCACCATATCTATGCCCATTGGCCACCGTTGTTTCTTCCCTGGAAACATGCAGGGGATCAGCAGCCCATGAGTCAGGAACTGGTGCAGATCCAGGGACTCCTGTTTTGAGTCACACTATTCTACAACATCTATTGGAAAAAGACAAATTTACCTGTGCAGCTATCCAAACTCCTTGGGACTGAACCCAAGACGGTGTGGTTGCAGAGTGTGCATTCTGGTTTTGAGCTACAGCTGAGTCCTTGGCGAAGGTGTGCACTGGCGTGCTTGTGCCCCTCTTTGACTTTGTGGGCAAATCCTTCTCTGCAAAGCACTTCCTGCCTGCCTTCTTTGTTTCCTTTCCTTTCCTCTTCCTCTTCCTTGTTGCCTTTTTTTGTAGGTCTTGGGAGGGTGTGCATAATTCAGAGCTTGGAACTGACCTGTTACAAGTAACTACAGTCGGCCCTCCATATCCGCCAATTCTGCATCCGCGGATTCAACCATGCACAGCTTGAAAATATTAAAATAATTCCCTCCAAAGCAAACTTTGATTTTGCCATTTTGCAAGGGATGCCATTTTATTATGCCATTGTATATAATGGGACTTGAGCATTCACAAATTTTGGTATCCAGAAGGATTCCTGGAACAAAATCCCAGCAGAAACCAAGGCCCTAAAGTGCATTAACTAGAATGTGTTACTTTGGAGAGCAACAAAACCCGTCCTGGTTTTGATGCTTGGACATAAAAGTAATGTGGATTTTATCCCTACCCTTTATTTATTTATTTATTTATTCATTCATTCATTTCACTTAATTTTTTACTAACGAAGAAGGGAGGTAAAATTAACTCATTTGGGGTTTCTTAAAGAGTGCTGACAAATGGGAATATGTTTGTATTCTCAGGCTGCATTTGCACTGCAGAAATAATGCAGTTTGATGCCGCTTTAACTGTTGTGGTTTCATGCTATGGAATCTTGGGATATATAGCATGCTGTGGCACCAGAGTTCTCTGACAGAGAAGGTTCAACAGGTTGCCAAACTACAAATCCTAACATCCCATAGCATGGAGCCAGGGCAGTTAAAGCACTGCCAAAAAACATCAATTCTGCAGTGCAAGTGCAACCTCCAAAATCTTTCCAAGCTCTGGAAAGGGTGTGTGTGTGTGTGAGTGTGTGTGTTGTTTGCCGCTCTCTTGTTATTCAGCTACTGAACTCTTTCGTTTCCAGGTTCTTCGGGTTCTTTTAACCTCCCTAATTCTGGGGACATGTTCATGAACATGCAGAGTCTGAATGGGGATTCTTACCAGGGGGCACAAGTCGGAGCCAATGTGCAATCACAGGTAGGAGAAAAATCGCCCCTCCCAATTAGGTCCTTGTTAGCAGGGTATGGTTTGGGCTTTATTATTATTATTAATATTAATATTAATATTATTATTGCAAAAAAGAAAGGCAATCAAACATGGAAAGAACAATTCAACAACCCCCCCACCCACCCTGTTTTAAACCTTAGCAAATTTCCTCCCTGCCTTTGGGCGGATTGAATGCGCAACTTGGTACCCTTCTTGTAGAATCTTACCCATGTAAGATCGCCCGTCTCCTTTTCTCTCTTTTTTCCCCCCTTCATTTTATTTTTTACCTCCCCTCCTTCCCCCTCGATTGGAAATGTTTCAAGCTTTGTGAATGCAGTTCGGCTCTGGCTTGAGCTCACAGCATGGGGTTGGGTGTGTGATTCCGCTGTCAACTCTGAAATCTGGTTTTAATTCCTTTCCTTTTTCTCGCTTCCTTTCTGGGATCACCTTTGGCTAACAGTTGAAGTGCAAAACCTGATCTAGCTGAGCTGTCTGGCTTGTGTGGTTTTTAAATTTATTTATTGAAAGACTGCCTTTTGTTCTCCTTCACCATTCCAGCCCCCCTTTTAAACAAAAGATCAATGGGGCTGCCTTGGATTTCTGGGGCGGCAAGTATATTCCACAGCCATGCACCATAGAGAACCCTGTTCTGTAAACATTTTGGCTAGGAGTTCATAGGCACATTCTTTTCCTTTTTCGTTAATAAAAAACCCTCACAATACCAAATACAGAGCAGAAAAGTAAGATGCTAGCCCTTATGGCTTTGACAATACCAAAGCAGAAACTGGTGAGATCCAGGAAAATGGGAAATGAACAGGCCTTACGCTGTTGGAGAAGCCAACTCTTCAATACTCCGGATAGTGTTTGAAGCTAGTGAATCCAGAAATAATAAGTACCAGGCAACGATAAGGTTTATGAACATCCAGCCTCAGTATAACACCACCATTGCACACACATAGATCCAGTTTTCTTTGGAACATGTTCATGTTGTCCACCTATGAGTAGATTTGAACCATGTTCGTGTTGCCCACCTATGAGTAGATTTCTTTCTTCCTTTCGTTTTTTAAAAATGGTGAGGTTATTCTTGTTTCTGTGTCTTCCCCTTGTAGGTGGATACCCTGCGTCATGTTATCAATCAGACGGGAGGATACAGTGATGGTTTGGGAGGAAATTCACTGTACAGTCCACATAATTTAAATGTGAGTACCACTGGCAGAGATGTTGTGCCACGGGAATGGGGGCGGTTATATGAAGCCATGACACATGTAGCTGAAGCCTGCATTGGATATATAAAATCATAGAATCATAAGAGTTGGAAAGGACCACAAGGGCCATATAATCCAACCCCCGTACCTCTGTTTAAACACCTCCAAAGAAGACGAATCTACCACCTACTGATTTTGCCTTCTTTTTATCCCTGTGTAGCAGCCTAAATACCCTAAAGTTGCCAGATCCTGTCTGATCTTGGAGGCTTAGCAGGGTCAGCCCTGGTTATTATTTGTTAGGAGACTGCCAAAAAACACTAGGTGTTGTAGGTTACATTTCAGAGGAAGGAACTGGCCAAACCACCTCTGAGTATTTCTTGTTTAAGAAAACCCTATGAAATTCATGGAACCACCATATGTTGACAAATGACTTGAAGGCACATCGATACATGCACACATTAATGCATAGAGGATGAGAAATGAATCAGATGAACTTAATCTCTTCGCTCAGGAAGACAAATAAATGGCTGTCACATTGCCAGGCGCCTAAATACCCCAAAGCTAAGCAGGATCAACCCTGGTGAGGATTAGGATGGGATACCACGAAGGAATGCCAGGTGCTGTAGGTTATATTTTAGGGGAAGGGACTGGCAAAATCACCCCTTTACTAGTCCTTGCCTAACAAAACCTGTGAAGTTCATGGGGTCGCCATAAGTGGACTGGCAACTTGAAGGCACACATGCATACCCATAGACGCTACACACATACAGTCAAAGCACTGTACTGTTGTCGTCCATATCACACCGGCTCACAGTTACGCATTTGTACTCCTTGCCTCTTCTTTTTAAATACCCCTTGAGAAAATCAGGCAAGAGAAATAATCACAGAATTGTTTGGTAGGGCTGCCTTAATAAACACCTGGGAAAAAATTCCAGCGGCCCAGTCTCCCTCACCCGGGGGTCAGCCTGACCTTCACATCGGAGGTAATGAATCCAATGTAGCAGTTTCCTGGAAAGCCTTCATGTTCTGCAGCAAAGTTATTTGTCCTTGTTATTGATAAGAGAAGGCGGGGAGGGAAGAAGAAGAAGAAAGAAGTCAGTGTGGATCAGGCTGAGAATCTGGGGCTTATGGGTGGCACCATCAGGCCATGATTATTAATCATTTTGTGTAGCAATTTTAATCTGGCACAAGATGAAAAGTGCTGTTCAGTCACTCCCTATTAATGCCATTTTACACTTCAGGAACTCTCTCTCTCTCTCTGAATGCCAGTTGCTGGGGAACGAAAAATGGGAAGGTGCTCTAATTGTCTTGCCCTGCTGGTGGCCTTCCCTTAGGCAACTATGAGGCCACCGTGAGAACGCAGAACTGAACCAGAGAATCCATGGGTCTGATCCAGTTTCAGATCTCCTCTGATGTTTTTATGGCTCCCCCCACCCCCGAGAAACTGTGAATAGCTACCCTTCTGTATCATTTCTTTAACCATTTCCCCACCTCTCAGAGACCAGAGAGTTGACCCTCTCCTTTTCTATTGATTATTCTAAAAACAAGAGTCATGTTGACTCTTCGAACCTTGGTTCTGGGCACAATGCAAAGTGATGCTTGTGATCTAAGGTCCATCTTTGTTGTCTCTGTTGTTGTTGCGTGTCTCTGCATAGCTTCTGATTTATGGTAACCCTAAGGCAACCCAACCATACTATTTCCTGGGGCTGAGAGTGTGCGACTCGCCGAAGGTCACCCAGTTGGTTTCTATGGCCGAGTGCGGAATCGAACCGCGTTCTCCAGGGTCATAGCGCAACGCTCCAACATGGATGCTTTTGACTTTGGCATTTAATGATACTTAAAAAGTAGTGTTAGACTGCAGCTGCTTTATCTACAATATAAAGACATAGAGCTCACATTCCAAAGCTAAGAATCTTATCCTTTCAATCTTGGGGGACTGAGCTGCAAAATTTTACTCCCTTAGGTTGGTTAAAATAGACTTTTCCTGGTGCGGATGATGCTGCCTCTGTGCTTAACTCCAGGTATGGCCTTAGACTTCCACATAATACAGTTTCTTTCTGGCTCTCTCTTTACATTCACCATGCAAGGATGTTTGGCCTACGATGGTGGCAGTGTATATGTGTGTATGTGTTTGTATGGCATTGCTATCATGATACAAATCACCCATCAACGGCCGTAACCAGATCAATGGAGGCAGGAAATAAGGATAAATCTATACCCGTTTTTCTTTCTTCACTTCTTCACCCTCAAGTTCCTCCTGTCAAATATATGTAAAGATTTTTTTCAGAAAAATATTGTATTTTCTGTACTGATAATGGTATTTTTCTGCACAGATAACATTTATGCGCAGAAATTGTATTTTCTGCAAAGGCAATGCTGTTTCCTTCATACAGTCCTCGCAGTTTGCACATTTTCTGCAGCAATTTCTGCACAGTGCTCTTTCCTATGGAAATGATGCTGCCCTCCACTCAAAAAAGCATGTGTATTTTGTGCAGAATAACCCTCAAACTACAAATAGAATTTGAAAACAGTGTTGATTTTTATGGGTTTTTGGGGCTATGTGGCCATGTTCTGGAAGAGTTTATTCCTGATGTTTCACCAGCATCAGTGGCTGGCATCTTCAGAGAATGCTGGCATAGAAAAGAGTGGTGTGTGTGTGTGTGTGTGTGTGTATTGTGTGACCCTATATATACTCCACTCTCTTCCATGCCAGCATTCTCTGAAGATGCCAAAGCCACAGATGCTGGCGAAACATCAGGAATAAACTCTTCCAGAACATGGCCACATAGCCCAAAACACCCACAAAAATCGAATGATGCCGGCCATGAAAGCCTTCGACTTTGCATTGAAAACTGTCTTGTTTTTGAAAAATTCGTGTAGCAGGGAGAAAATTGTGAAAATGCTTGTGGTTTGGAGTCTAGATTGTAATTCGTTTCTCCATTCCAAACTAGTCCTGGGTGAAGGAAATCAGTGTTGGACATCATACAATAAACTGTGTGCCACTTTTGCCCATGCATATCTTTCCATATATGTATATTTAATGGATGGGTGGGAGGGGAAGTCCATAGATTATATGGGAATTTTTAAAGGGGTCCGTGACCCTGTCCCCCAAAGGTTAAGAACCACCGGTTTGGAAATGATTTGGGTATAGGAGGTTTCCATTAGCCGTCAGGTGGCCAGCAAGTGTGCTGTTGCATCTCCAAATCTGGTGTGCTGTTGTGTTGCTGCAGAAGCAAAGCTGGCGATTCAAGAACAGGACTTGCAGATAAATAAGAAAGGCTCAGAAGAGATGGAAGCATCTTATGTAAAATACTAGCGCCCGGGAGATATTCTCCGGCATCCTTTCTCCTCCTCCTCCTCCTCTTCCAAACCCCTTTTGGCAGTCTTCCACTTGCCACAAGAGTAAATATTAATGATTTAAAATGTGATTGAAGACGTTCAATTGAGAGGGCGGGGGGGGGTTGGATCGGGGAGGGGGGGGAAGTCCCATTAAATACTCAAATCTTTTTCCATTTGAAATGTCAAATCTTTCTTTTTGGGGGCTTTATAAATAACTCATAATAACCCACAACAAACCATATAAAAAGCCTTTTAGTCACATTTCTCCCCTTTTTCATTTAAGTGTTTTGAAATGCTTCAGAGAATTTGCGATATCCTTATCAAGATGATAAAATATGAAATTCTCATTGCCTGCAGCATTTTACAGACATGAATTCCATCTTCGCTGATGAGGTCTGATAAGGCACTGTTATATTATACAGTGCATAATCTCAAACCACCAGAGTAAGGATTAATTTATTTGGGGTGGGGGGGCGGGGAAAGAGGGAACGAGGAAGAGAGAAAAGGGAGAGAGAAACGCTAGCTGACAAGCTCTCCCTCAGCTGCCAAGTTGAGTAAAAATATTGTGCATTTGTTGTTTATAAATTTGGATAAAGAGGGAATGATGTTTACTTCAGATGGAATATCTTTAGACTCATATCTGCAGGAGAATTTTCTCCCCTCTTAAGTAGATTTTCATACCTTGTGAGCATGGCTGGATATGTGCGCAGCCGAATAAAAAATTCAACGGACGAAAGAGGGGGCAATAGAACCGCATCTCCCTTTATCATGGCAGCCTGTGTGCTTGCCATTGGTTGTGGGTTCAAAATTGTACACTATGTTATTTATAAATAAATGGCCCCAAACAGACAGCTCAAAATAAACCTGCTTCAAGTCACTTTGGAGTTATGCTGTTTAAATGATACACGCGTACTAAGAATCCGGATGTTGCGCCAAAGCTGTGCTCCAGTCCTTAGGACTGGATCAAGCCTTTGGTACGGCTTCCAGACTTTTAGGACACATGCATCATTTAAACACCATACCTCCAAAATGACCCGAAGCAGCTTTATTTTGGCCTGTCTGAATATATATACTCGCGTACACACATATATACATACACAGTTGGCCCTCCATATCCACGGATTTTTAATCCACGGATTTGAGCATCCATATCTTGAAACTATTAAAAAAATGTGTACGTTCCAAAAAGCAAATCTTGATTTGGCTATTTTATATAAAGGAAATTTTTTTACTACCCATTGTATTTAATGGGACTTGAACATCCACGGATTTTGGTATCCACAGGGGTCCTGGAACCAAACCCCAGTGGATAACAAGGGCTCATTGTATATAAAATCCTCCCTGTTAAAAGACTCCCCCTCTCACACTTAGAGCTCCTCCACATTGCAGAAATAAAACAGTTTGACATCACTTTAACTGTCGTGCCTCCATTCTGTGGAATCCTGGGATTTGTCGTTCGGTGAGGTATTCAACCTGGTCTGTCAGAAAGCTCTGGTGCCTCACCAAACGACAAATCCCAGGATTACATAGGGATAGAGTCATGGCTGTTAAAGTGATGTTGAATAGCTTTGTTTCTGCAGTATGGATTTATCCTTATTTTGTTCCTTGTTATAGTTGTTGTGTGCCTTCAAGTCATTTCCAACTTATGGTGACACTAAGGAGAAACAATCATGGGGGTTTCTTGGCAAGATTTATTCAGAGGAGGTTTTTCATTGCCTTCCCTTGAGACTGAGAGTATGTGACTTGCCCCAGGTCCCCCAGTTGGTGACTTTACTGCATGAGTAAAGACATGGGAAACCAGTCAGGAGAGTAGCAGCTTTCTCCATGCCACTTCTCATGCTGTCGTAGCCCTTCCATTCTCTTCCCAAATGGAGATGGTCATCAAAGTGTGCCTTTTCTTGCACTGGAAAAATCCCTTTGGCAAAAGTCATGCTTTGATGACCATCTTCCCTTGGGAAGAGAATGGAAGTGCTCCAAGGGCATGTGGAGCGGCATGGAAAAAGTCGCTACTCTCTCAATCCATTTCGTCTTCCTTTTCTTGTGTGGTGTTGTTTTTACTCAAGGGATAATTCTACCAAGATTTCTGCTAGCTGATGCCTTTTCTTCCCTTGTTGCTGGAGGAGAAGAAATTTCTGTGCCTTGGGTGGAGGGAGCTGGTCGATATGCCTCACCATGGCTGGGAATGACTATGCAAGATCCGTTAAAGACCCCATTATCTGATGCTTGCTGTCTTTGTGTGTGTGTTGACAATTTGAGAGTGACTGGATGTTTATCTACAAGGATGAATGGTGATCCCATAAGTGATAGGTTCTGGGGATGGAACTCACAGCCAGTAATAAAACCCTATTGCACCCCTACTTGTGTTTGGGTGGTGTTTTGGGTTTTAAGGGAGGAGATCCCTTGGAAAGGCTATCGCATGCCAGGAGGGCTTGGAGTGAGCCTAGTTTTGCTCCACCGAGCGCCGGCAAGCCTTCACGCCCGTCACTTCTACTCAGCGTCCCCCCAACATGCGTGGCCCGCTCCTCCCTCTTCTTGACTGACATAAAAATATGTAGCGACAAGCTGTCTGCCACAGCAGAAATCTGATCAGACATTGATTTCAGCAATTGCCTCAATGGGCTGAGACAGAAGGCGAATTTGTTTCTGAGCGCTGTTATTGCTGATGCAGGTCTAATGCATTGGGGGCCCCCAACAGCAGCCCAAGATGGAGAGAACAGCATCTGAGAGACTGGCTTGAGGTTGGGGGAGCAGAGAAGTTGAGGGGTGGTAGGGGAAGGATTCTGTCTTACGGGTAATTGGAAAATAGAATCGGGTGCTCACTGCGGCTGCCTCCTTTCCTGCCCTTGTGTCTTTTCCTCCGAGATTATTGCAGTTGGAAGGATGCTCGGGCCTTGTCTCAACTGGCCTCCTAAATGGCTCTGACATATGCCCAGAAGGGAGACTTTTGAAAATGAAATTAAGATCCAACCGTGTTAGAGTTTTCTCTCCCTTTCCCCCACCTCCTTGTTGTGCCCCTTTTGGAGAGCCACGTTGCGAGAAGAGCCCGAGAGTCAAAGAAGGAGCTCCAGGCTTTGTGTAAAATGGGACACAGCGTGTAGGGATCTCACTAAGCTTTCTGAATGAAGCAAGGCAAGAAGAAGGCATGCTCGGAGCAAGGCAAGAGCGGGCTTTCTTAAGGCGAGCATGCCTGAACACCTTTCTGCATTCCTTAGCCCAGGGTTCCAGGGAGAAACCATTCTCCTCCTTCGCTTGCCTGAAGCTATTGCCATTTTGCAGGGCGAGAGTGGAGGAGTAAAAGAAGCAGTAATCTCTGCATCTTTGGATGACAGTTCCCATTTCAGCTAGCTAAACAAAGAGAGCATTGCAAGAAACAAATCTTCCCTGCTTGTAATTCTGTGAGAAGCTAGGAAAACATGAGCTTTTAAAGAAGTCCAGTGCTTATTATTATTATTATTATTATTATTACCAATTGTGAATTTGCCATTAGCTTCTCTTTGGCTAGAGAAGCCCGGGAACCAGCCCATGGGCATTTTGACTCCCGGTCAGAATGTGTATCTTCACTTCTTTCCTGAGAATGAAACATTTCAAATGCTTGTGTACACCGAATGGCCAGAAAGCAAATGTATCGCTATATCAGTCTCCCATGAAAAAAGTTTTGGAATAGTTTGGATTTCGGAATTGCGGATAAGGGAGATTAAAACTGTGTGTAATGTGTATTTTAAGTCTTTTGATAGTTTAATTCTTCGTATCTTAGAAGTAGTATTTTAATTGGATGTATACTTTGCTCCAACTTATGTACTCCATATTTTTTTAAGATGTCCCATTTTAATTTGTACTGTAAGCCTCTTTGAGTTTCAGGAGCTTATCGCACAGGCTCCTGGGACGGGATCAGCATGGAACGGAAGGTGGCAGGATGGGAACAGAATGGGGGCTATGACCCATTTTAGCGCACTCCAGAATGCCGCCGGAAATTCCCATTCCATTCCCAACCCGTCCCACAGAGGACGATTTTCAGGAATGATTCTTAACAGTTCTTGAAAATTGCCTCCTATGGGATGGGTCGGGAACGGAACAGAACGGGAACTTCTGGCAGCGTTCTGGTGTGCAATAAAATGGGTGATAGCCCCCATTCTGTTCCCATCCCACCCCCTTCTGTTCTGCTCCAATCTCGTTCCAGGGGCCTGTGCGATAAGCTCCTCATTCAGAGAAAAATGGGCTAGAAATGAAATCAATCAATCAACCTTTGCAATGATCCAGAAATGACATACACAGCCATAAGGTGGACATTTCTTCTTGTTGTGTGCCTTCAAGTCGTTTCTGATGTACGGCGACCCTAAGGCAAACCTATCACAAGGTTTTCTTGGCAAGATTTGTTCAGAGGGGTTTGCCATTGCTATCCTCTGAGGCAGAGATAGAGTGTCTAGGGTCACCCAGTGGGTTTACATGTCCGAGCTGAGATCCGAACCCTCATCTCCAGACTCACAGTCCAATGCTTAAACCACTATGCCTTAGTGGACTCTTGGTGTATGTCACAACAGGGATCCTGGTCTGAACCAGCCAAAATTAAAGGCAACTGTACAAAGGAGACAAGACTAGCAAGCAGTAATAATAATATAAAGTTGACTACCTTTTTACAATTTGACATGTTCTTCCTCTCTTCAGGCAAATGGAGGCTGGCAAGACGCAACCACTCCATCTTCTGTGACCTCTCCAACAGAAGGCCCGGGAAGTGTGCACTCCGATACCTCTAACTAACCCTCTCACAACACTTTTTCGTTCACCCGAAGCTAAGATGCCTTTGTCTCGTGCATTCAGAATCCCAGAAGGAAAAGACAGAATTAAAACAACAACAACAGCAGCAACAACAACAACCATAAAGGATTATTACTATTTTTGGATCGCCAACCACGGATGGCTTTCCTGTAAACCTTGTTGTACCAGAGAACTCGATAAATCTGTTATGTGTGTGTGTGTGTGTTTAATTTTTAAGGATATCTTAATCATTTGTATGTGTACTTAAATATCACAGAGATGCGCACACCCACACGCAATGTTAAAAGAAAAGAAAGAAAAACCAACCAAGCACTTTATCCAGCGAGGCCGAGATTTAGCATTGTTTGTAGCCCTGGAACTATTTTAATAAGAGTAATTTATTATCAACAGATTTGGGACGGATGGCCAACCCATTGTTGGCTTTTTGGTCATAGGGGTCAATAAGAGCTGTTCTCTTAAGGAAAACCTCATGGTGCCAAACCAGTCCAGGGGGTCATCATACCCCAGTGGAACCCCCATTACCATTTGAAGTGAATTTCGGTCACTGATCCTGGTTTTTAATCTTTTCATATCTCTATCAGAATGGAAGTACCTTTTGTTCCATTTCGCCATATTTCAACAGTCGCTATTATCCATTTTGTTCCCCTCCCAAGCTTCTTTGAGTTGTCACATTTTTTAAATTGAGATCCACTGTGTTAACAAAGTCACTTAGACCAGTGGGACTCAAACTTTGGATCTCCGGAGTCTTTTGGACTTCTTCTCCCAGGATTCTTGACCATCAGCTCAATCGGCCGAAGCTTTTGGGAGCTGCAATCCAAAATATCCAGGGGACCAAAAGTTGAGACCTGCCATCTTAAGGCCTCTGCAAAAAGGCTACTTCTTTCCTCCTCTTCCTCTTTTTTAACCCATCTTCAATATACCGTTCTCCCTCTCGTGGTCATTGTTGGGCACAGATGGTCCGTCGGAGGTGGAGAAACTTGCCATTCCCATTTGCAAAAAACAAGCCAAGCCGCCCTGGGTATTGCAGTACGAGCCGGGTACCCAGCACACTCACCCGGGGTTTTGCCCACCGCTACTTGGCGGCGCGGAGACGGTCAAAACAAAAAATTGGCGCCGTTCTCTGGAGTATTGTACATAGTGTAGCAAAAGAGTATTTATACATCTCACCAATCAAAACACAGCTTTATTACCTCATGCAAACTCATATGAACCAATAGAAACATGTTCTTTAGCTTAGAGTGCTCACTACTACCTCTAAAACCAGCCCTTCTCAACCCGGTGCCATTTGGGCAAGGCCAGACTACAGTTCCCATCATCCCCTGGCGGTGTGGCTTGGTGGGGATGGGATTTGTAGTCTGACGTGCCTGGTGGGCGCCAGGTTGGGAAAGGCTGCTCTAAAACAATACTCACACTGTAGTCTCTCTCTTTCTCTTTCTCTCTCTCTTTTCAATAAACTTTTTAAAAAACCCTTATCTTCCTTCCTTCCTTCCTTTCTTTTTTTCTTTTCTTTTTGGCATCTTGTAATTAACTCTTTGTTTCCCTTTCATGAAATGTAATATACATTGTAATCTTTTAAATATTAATGACAGCAGCAACATTTTTAAGAAAAATTCAGGTTGCGTCGGCAGCTTTTCGAGAGACAATTTCAAATGGAGAAGAAGGAGAAGGCTTTGAAGCGGAAACATGGGGTCTTTTAGGTTCAACACGAAACAGCGAAACTGTTTGTAAATACAAAGAAACATTTTGAATGTTCTTCATCTTGTTACTATACTAATTTCACGCAAAAGAAAAAGAGAAAAAAAAAATATCAAACCAAGAATGGATTGTAAAACAGACAAGTCTCAGTATTCAGTACTGTATATTTCACCCTTGTATAATTGGGGCAGGCGGGATGGGAGCCCTTTTTATTTTTCGGTTCCTTTTTTCTTTTTATGGTTTCTTCTCCTCTCTTTTTTATATCGTATGCGATTCTGAAACTGATTGACTCAACGAAAAGAAAAAAAAAGAGAAAGAACTAATAATAATTTGTGGCAGTGATTCTAATGTATTAAACCGTTTCGTGTTACTTTCTTAACCGGATTACACCCCCGAATTTGAAGAGTCTTCCTCGTGGTAGTTCTATGTAGTTTCGAATCATGAATAAAATTTTTGCTTTCATGACCCAAAATGTGGATGGGATTTTCTTCCCGCTCTGTGAGAGTTGGCCCGAATGAGATACGAAGTTGTCCGTATGGCGGCGCTTGCCTCAATTTACACAGTGATAATGTCTCTGTCCAGGAAAGCAACAAATATGGACACATCCACAAATGAAGTGTTAGGTTTAAGAGTGCTTGAGGGGACCCCAGGTTGGGATTGCATTATGTATATGCTTGAAAGGAGAATGAAATACTATTTTTCTGGCCATCTGAATAAGTGAGGTCTGTCCTTATCTGTGGTTCACTGATCTCTACTAGTTAGGGTCAAGTGAATAGGGTCAAGTGCTTCCTGAAGGCTTTGCTATGGCTGCATCTACGTTGCCGAATCAATGCAGGTTGATGTCGCTTTAACTGTTGTGGCTTCATCTTTGGGGATGCTTTGATGGAGAGTTCCTGCATGGCAGGTTACTGGACTGGATGGCCCTTGTGGTCTCTTCCAACTCTACAGTTCTACAATTCTATGCTCTTATGGGATCTGTAGTTTGATTCGGCACCAGAGAAAGCAAAATAGCTCACAAAATGACAAATCCTAGAGTTCTACAGCACTGAGCCGTGGTCCAAGTGCATTAATTCGGCAGTGTGGATGCAGCTGCAGTGGGTCTTTAGAGACAAGCTCTATGGGAAGATGAGTTGTGGCTATGAAGATCTTCTATGACACACTATATATATTGGAGGCTTTTAAGACACACACAGCCAGGCATTCAAGAAGCTCCATAGCAGAGACATGCAGCTTTGACTCCTACTTCTTGGGTTTAGGGCTGGCAGCTGGAGGCTGCTGATCTGTAGAGCCTCCAGCTGTTGCAGTTCATTGCTGACTTTGCAAATTTTCACATTTTGGCAATGGGCATTTGAGCTCAATTAGGAGGCAACTTAGAGGGCCAAAAAGAGGCTTGAGACTTTCCCTGTGTTTCTCTACAGGTTATCCATTGCCAGCCTCTAAAGGCATTTACAGTCTCATGTTACGATAAATAAGTATTGACAATTTGCTGGAGAGGATGCAGGAAAGCGGAGACGCTGAAATACATGTTAGATTTGCCAAAGGTCTGTGATTTTGTGTGTGTATGTGTGTGTGGGGTGGGGAGGGGATGTATAATAGATTTTCTTTCACAGATGACAGGCCAAACAGTATGTGGGTTTTGGTGGACTGATTTTATTGTCCTTGTTTTCCAAGAATAATGAACATTTATTACCTAAGGAACGGCTGTTTCTATTACTAGCAGCAGTGTGAATGGAGGTCACCAGATGTTGGGAAAGACTGCATGTCCTTTTCATTCCTGCATGGTTAAACCGACTACGGTCAATTGCACTCCTGGAAAAGCTAACCAACAAATTGAAAGATTTTAAAGCAGAGCAGGGAAAAATGACAATGGTAGAACCGCACAGTTTCCATTCCTTTTGTATTGGAATGAAAAACAACTTCCATGCAGTCCATCGGAAGTTGGATTTTTGGCAGGACACTTTCTTTGAGTCCATAATATCAACTGACTAGAGGACTTTTATGAACATATTCTGTGAGTTACCTATCCTATTTAAAGCCCACAGGCGGTGAGGTTAGCACACCTATATTCAGAGTAAAGGCATGCCATGGGTTACAAACAGAAGCGTGGCCCAGACCGTCAAAGATCCAAAGGGACAAAGCAACCCTGAGCAGAGTCCAAAGCTAAGGGGGGAGCTGCCAGAAACCTTAGTTGAAAAGTAAATACTGAAGGCCAGAGAACCAGGAAAGGAGAGTGGGGCGAGTTACAGACCACCCATTTTGGGTGGTCTTCTGCCGCCGCCGGTTGCTGAGTCCAGGAACCGCAGCGGCCAAACTGCGCGGTTCCCGGGCGCAGCCAGAAAGAAGTGCCGAAATGGCGCCGCTAGCGCCTCGCGGCGCACTTGCGGCATCACTTCTGTCGCGTGATGTCTGGACACTATGTGTCTGCGACGTCAAAGTGGTGCCCCCCGTGTGGATGGGTGCTGCCATTTTGTACAGACTCGGTCCGTACTAGGGTTGAGGGGTGTCAGGAAGTGACGCCCCTTCCTAACCCTAGCACACCCCTTCGGCACGTCTGTAACGCACCATAGGTTGCACAGGAGTTTGGGAGCTGTTGTTCTGCAGCAACAGAATGGCCTAAGTTGAACCCATTTACAGCCAGTAGTAAATCAGCCCAGCTACCCTTATTAGCTCAGCATCCTTTATTTAAAGTGGAACAGGGCATTGCCTGGCATTTTGCTCCCAGTTCTTTATGTGTACAAAGGAATCCTGAGCACCTTTGAGCGAAAGACGTTGTAGCTTAAGCTTTCATAGGCTTGGTAGACTTGGGCCCTGTCTGCCCCGCAGAAACAATGTAATTTGATACTCCTTTAACTGCTGTGGCTCATTGATGTGGAATCTTGGGATTTGTAGTTTACTGTGGCACCAGAACTCTCTGACAGAGAAGGCAAAATATTTCACAAAACTACAAATCCCAGAATTGCATAGCACTTAGCCAGGGCAGTTAAAATGGTGCCAAACTGCATTATTTTTGCAGTGCAGATGCAGCCTTGGTCTACTTCCTCAGATGCACCGAAGTAGACCAAGTCTACGAAAGCTTCTGCTGCAACTTCTTTTGCACAGTCAGTCTCAAAAGGTGCAAAAGACAGTAGGAACCTTTGCATACTGATATTCCAGACTTGCATGGCTATGTCTCTGAATTCAGCTATTAGATGTTAACTTTCGAAAACCCTCTCTGTAAACACAGTGGTAAATTTCTTTCTAAGAGTTGTTTTTTTAAACAACAACACCCCTCCTCTCTCTTTCTTAATCAATGTCCAATTTTAAAATGATTTTAATAGATCCCAAAGGTCAGTATCAGGTAATAGCCTATTTGGTATCTCTTCAGGAAATCGTCTTTCTGGAAATCAGATTAATGGCGAATCACATGGAGCCGGTGGTCTTTTGGTAAACATATAAATTCTATAGCGTATGCTATTCTTTTCAGTGGGAAAACAATGCCGCCTTTAATATATAAATAAAGCGGAAGTGGGGGAGAATGCATACACTCTTGTGCCATAATTCACCCTAGGTCTCTAAGGGGAACAGCTTGACAACCGTATTCATGTTGCGGTCTCTGGCATAAGCTCAGAGGTATCTGTAAGGTAACGGGTTATTTGCATGCTTCAATTAACTTTTTGGGTCGGGTTTCCTTATCAATGATCCAGGTGTGCAGTTATTTTGTAAAGTGTCCTATTGTTTTTGTTGTTTTAAAAAAATAAGGACGAAGAAACACACACCCCAAATGCCAAATAAGCACAATTAATCTTCTTCAGTGTCCAAAACACATGCATGCACATTCATCATGACAATCTTTTCCCTTTATCACCGAAGCGGCTCCGTGCACCTTCTCCTGTCATCCTTACAGAAAGGACCAAGCGACTTTTCCTCTTCCTTCCTTGCAGGAACCCTGGCTTTTCACTTTTCATTTATTAATCGGCAAAGCACTCGATGCCGATTAATAAATAAAAACCAGGCCACGGTTTTGCATGTGGAGAGAAATGTGGGGAGACGGCACCCTTCTCCGAAGACTTCCCGTGAACGCTGCAAGACGTGCAGCAAGACAACCCGGGTTTGCTTAATGGATTTCTCAGCCGCCTCACATGTTTCCATCCAGTAATTCTCTCGCAACCCCATTTCCCACGGAAAGTGTGTCAGCAGAAAGCGAAGGCGCTGTAATTGAATGAGTGGAGAAAGACGTTCTCTCATCTTGATCCCGTTTTAAGTGGCCAGAGGCAAAACTCCGTCATGCGCTGATGAGGTTCACGGAACAGCCATCAACAACCTTTTGGGGAGCCCTTGGCATCGCTCTTCCTGCCCAGTGGGCATCATTAGGGGCTTTTCTCACAACATTATGGGTGTGTGTATGTGGGTGGCGGGGAGGCAAGGGGGAATCGGTGAGTGATATGTTCTGCCTTCTCCCATTCTCCGACAAATCATCATCATCATCATAAAGAAGTGGCTAGCCTTGAGGCTCAGTCACAGATCAGAAAGGTTTACTATGGGCACCAGTGTTTCAAGTAAGTCTTCCTGCTGCCTTGTGTGTTCTTAGACTGCAGCTGCATTCTGATAGTGAGAGGCACATACTCAAATGGTTGTTGTTGTTGTTGTTGTTGTTGTTGTTGTTGTGTGCCTTCAAGTCTTTTCTGACTTATATCGACCCTAAGGCCCTCATTGCTTTAATATCATGGGGGTTTCTTGGCAAGATTTGTTCAGAAGATTTGTTTGACTTCATCTAAGGCTGGAAAAGTGAAGCTTGGGGGCCAAATGTGGACTATGAATCCCACTTTTGCAGCCCCAAAGCAAAGTAGCAGGCCCTACACACTGTGGGGTCAAAACCCTGATTTGATTATGGACTGTCTTCACAATGTGAGGCCAGTTCCACACCAAACCCACCCTTGTTGCTGTCGAGTTTGTTGTGTGCCTTCAAGTCATTTCCGACTTATGGTGAACCTATCATGGGATTTTTTGGGCAACTTTCTTTAGAGGCGGTTAGCCATTCCAGTGAAACAACCCAAACAGGTAAGCTTTGCATAAGTGAAGAAAGATACTTTGAACTGTCTAAAGGGCCACTTGAACGTTTCTTCTGCAAGGACATTTTCTTTCAACCACCCTTCCTACAATTTCCACTTCGGTGGCCAAACTTTTATATCTTTTCTTTCTTTCATTTTAACATGCTGAGGATTCCTCAACAGGCAGGTTAATCTGCTTTCCCCTTTTCTCTCTGTTTTGCTCTTCACAAATACTCAGCAAGGGATTCTGCAAGCAGCTGTTGTTCACCTTGCCTGTTGCAGGCAGGCAAACATAGCGACAGTAGGCTCTACTAAGGCAAAATCTTATTTTTCCCCAGTTTAAGGTTTATTGAGTTATTTACTGTAGAACCACTGGTGCACCTTGGCCTCGAATGCTTGTGTTTCTCCAACCCTTTTTCAACTTCATTCCAAAGCAAATGCTGCTAAACAAATTTTCAGATAGACAGAGATCAAGGAGGAAAATGGTGCCTGGGGCATAAAATGGTTTTGTCAAAAGGAGAATCCTTGTCGGAAGCTTTCCTAATGGAAGTATGTCCCTGTGTGTGAATATGTGTGTGTGTGTGTGTGTGTGATTTTTATTTTATTTTAAAAAGCACGAAATCCTTCAAAGATCAGCTTATTTTATTTTATTTCATTAACTTTAATGTTTCTGTTCCATGGACTGTGAAGGAAAAGGAACTATTAGTTCTCACGGGGGTTGATCTGTCTCCACGCCACGTGCGGCAACGACAGAATTGTTAAGAATAAACCTAGCGAGTGATATGTAGTCTGTGAGTTGTATTAGCCACCAAGGAGCTGTGAACTGGTTCCTGGGCCTTGCATTGTACTGCTGGTTGTTTTAACCTCATGCAAAAAGGGCAATAGACCCCATTACTGAGAACCCTCCTCGGCTGAAGAAATCTTCTACGCATTGGCAAGGGCTTTTTTGAAAGAGCATGGCCACTTCTTTAGGACTTTGCTGAAATGCTTTACCTTATTCTTCGCTGGCTTTGGGGGCAGGGATGAGTGTGCAATATCATCTGCATTTATTGCTTTCTAATGGAAATACTTCAAATATTAGCTTGTTTAATTATATGAAGCTAAAGTAGGAAGGAGAAAAGTCGTAAACACCACTTTGAACTAAATGAAGGAAAAGCAAGGCGTAAATGCAAACAATGGTTGCAGCCGCACTGCAGAAATAATCTAGGTTGACACCACTTTAACTGTCATGCCTCAATGCGATGGAATTCTGGGAATTGAAGTTTGTCGTGGCATCAGAGGTGTCCAACAGAGAAGGCTAAATGTCTCATAAAGCGATAATTCCCAGAATTCCATGGTCCAAACCTGTGGCTTTTACGCAGGCTCTGCAAATTCCTCTCCACCAAACAAGTCTGGTTCATCAGTGGTGCAACTGGAGAAAATGATCCAGGACTCTCAGTGGTTAGAGATGCCTTGCGTCTGCTAGCATCTCACATGTACACACCTGTATGTCTCTCTTCAGAAGAGTGGGACTGTACATATCTGTTTCTACACCCTCCCTAGGGGTATTAATGCCCCGCTTCCGTATGGGGTCATATTATAAATCAGTACTGCATATACACAACCATAAAACTTCAAATGTGCATGTTTGTATAATTTTCTTCAAACTGGCACCAAGACTGAATATTTCATACTAAATCCAGCACACATACAATCTCCCAAAGTCCCTTGCACCCCACCAAGCCTCAGGGCAGGACTTGCTTGCCAACATCTTGCTACACAACGGTTCTCGGAGGTAACCTCAGAGCCTTAAATAAAAAATACAAAATATATCATTCAAATGTCACTACAGGGAATTTACAACCCCCCAATCCCCTCCAACATCCATACATTAAAATCATATCATCTAAATAAAGGTGACAAGGGACTCATTCTTATTCCTGGCAAACACAACTCCTCTCCCCTCCAGCTCTCTTTCTTCTGCCAAACAGGACTGGTAAGTACAGCCCCTTCCTTAGGGTTTCTCCAGCCACTGAGCCAAACTAACATGGTTATATGAGCCCCCTGCCCACCCTGGTCTTATTTTCTAGTGAGAAGTACAGTGGAATCAGAGGTACCTCTGAGATTTGTTGTTGTTGTGTGCCTTTGTGTTGTTTCTGACTTATGGCGAACCTTTGGAGAACCTACCATGGGGTTTTCTTGGCAAGGTTTTTATGGGTTTTTCGGGCTATGTGGCCATGTTCTAGAAGAGTTTATTCTTGACGTTTTGCATGCATCTGTGGCTGGCATCAGAGAAAGCACGATTTGTTTAGAGGGGTTTTTATTTTCCATTGGCTCCCCCTGAGGCTGAGAGCCTGTGACTTGCCCAAGGCCATCCACTGGGTTTTGTGGCCAAGCTGGGAATTGAACCCTGGTCTCCAGGGTCCTAGTCCAGTCCTCAAACCGCTGCACCGCCTTGTTCGGAGGAGGTTCGCCATGGAGTCAGAGTATGTCTAAGATTATAGCCCTCTTTGTGCTCACTATGACAAAGTGAGAGACCTATCCTGCAGTCAATAAGTGGCCCGGGAATCAGATGGCTAGATTTCAAGAGCTGTCAAGGAGTTAATTCATTCCCGATCAGTCACAGGACATCCAGCAGGATGAAGGGAGATGCAAGAGAATGGTCATCATCCAGTCTGGGGGTCAATAGTCCAGAAAAACAAAGCCAAGCAAGAAGTAAAACTGAATTGTAAAAGTGAAGACAGTCCAAGGTCAAGAATACATGAATGCCAAGAGTATGGTAAGTCACCTAGATGAGACAGTTGTGAGTAACCAAGACGCTGTACAGCTGTCTCAAAAATGTTGTTGCGGTTGTGTGCCTTCTTTCCGACTTATCAAATCTATCATGGAAAGATTGCACTCCAAGATCGCCGTGCCAGAGAGCTCTAGTGCCACATCACACAAGTCCCAGGATTCCCTAGCGCTGATCCAGGGCAGTTAAAGCGATCTCAAAATGGATTGTTTCTGCAGTGAGTTTTGCAGACCTCTTTTGAAACTATCCAAAAGCCAGAGCACTGACATAGGGTCCTCCAGCTGAAATGGCTATTTCATGTCGGAAACGTGAGTGTGAGCAAGTTCCAAAGCGGAAGTTTTCTTCAAAACTACAGCCACTGGAAAAAGAGGAGTCCTCCCCCTTCCTCTCCTGGTTAAATCCCCAGTTCATCTCCGGAGAAGTTTCTGAAGGGAGAGTCATTTGTAGCTTTCTTGCCTAGAGCAGCGTCAACAGAAGAAGGAAGGTAGGTGCAGGGGGAGCCAACTCAGAGTTCAAGCTTATCAGCTCACTCCTAGGTGATAA
>NC_056528.1:17263968-17331868 GCF_019175285.1 Sceloporus undulatus | reverse complement strand
ATCCCCAAATCTGTATCAAAGCCTATTTGATCATCAGCCTGTCGGTAACATAATAAAAAGGATTAATTTATTGGAGGCTGACAAAACCCTCCCATGGCAACAAATTTAAGTGCCAGCGCTTTACGTGGGCAATTAAAAGCAATTAATTTCAGTTGTTGGTTGGAGATGGGCTGAGTGTAAATATGTACATCTGGTTTGACACGTCTGTATGGCAGAGGTAGAGTAGAGATGGAGAAGTCCAACAGCTTCACTTTCTCCTATTTGGTATAATTTTTTTCCATCTTGAATTTTATTTAATGCAGAAATTTGCAAAACTGTACTTTAATAAAGATGTGTGTTTGCATGCATCTTCAAATTACCTGTCAATCTATGGCGACCCCATAAATTTCATAGGGTTTTCTTAGGCAATGAATAATCCGAAGTGGTTTTGTTAGTTCCATGGGAAAGTCTCACAGTCTCAGCCATAGAGAATGGCAATGGCAAACATCTTTTGACAAGAAAACTCTAGGATAAGGTTGCTATAAATCAGTGTTGATTTGAAGAACACAACCACAACAACAGACAGCTTCCTCCATCCTTAAAGTCGGAGAGACAAAAATCTGATACACATTTTTTCGGACGAACTTCTTCTTTTTCCATTTATAGCCCGCTTTTTCTCCCAATAATATGGCTCAAGGAAGCTAAGAATATATTTAAGGCCATACAGATTAATATACATACAAAGTCATTAATAAAAGTTATAGCAAGAGGAGTTATTTAAGAAGCAACTGAACAATTTATAAAGTTATACACTCAACATTAAAAACATTAACATTCATTCTTATACATAGCTTAAAAACAGCACCGCATTGCATTAAAACCCCATCCTGGGCTGCGTTTGAACTGCAGAAATAATCCAGATTGACTTCCATGGCTCAATACTATGGAATCTTGGGGACTGTAGTTAGTTGTGGCACCAGAGCTCTCTGGCTAAATGTCTCAAAAACTACAATTCCCAGAATTCTTTGAGCTATGGCTGTTAAAGCAGTGTGAAAATGCATTAATTCTGAAGTGTGGACACAGCAGCAGTCAGTAAAAAAGCCTGGAAGAACAATAATAGCTTTATGATGGAAGGAGACCAAGGATGAGGATGTTTTGGCATCCCTGGGAAGGGAGATCCAAAGTCTGGAAGCAGCCACCAAGAAGGTCCTGTCTCCCCAGTTCCTTAATCTTAGAGCTCTAAGGGGCTCACAAGTTCAACTCCAAGCAAGTCTTCAAGTAAGTATGAAGCAGAGTCTGGGCTTTAGATGGGCCATGTCCCATATCCCTCCATATTGAATAGATTCAAGAGTTCAACCACAACTGCACCTAAGCCACAGAGAATTTCTTTACATGGATGATCACCTATTAATGCTATCTATTTGGATACTAAAAAGCAGCCCCCAAGTCCCCTGATAAAACACAGTGTCACGGGACCACGCATCATTAAATATGGAAATCCAAAATTTTATTAGCAATCTGTTAGATCAGAGCTGACGCCAATTAAACAAAAAAGATATCATTTATATCTTTAAAAAAACAACAAACCTAGGAGGGGAGAGGCAGAGTTCAAGTTGTATTAAATGTGAAATGCAATTTTCTGCCGCCGTTGATTTATTACTCAGTGTTGCATTGTTCAAAGAAGCATGTTATATATTTCAATAGAGGAATTATTGTTTATTCATTAATATTTTAAAACTTGCTTATTGCCGGCTCCGGCTCCTGTTGCAGAGCGAAACTTATGATTTAAAACATGAATTAATAAACACATTTGAAAGTGTTAGACAATATCGTAAGCGCTCGTTTTTCATTTTACCAGGAGCATATTAAATTTTTATAATTCCGCTGGTGCAATGATATTCTTTTCTCGCTCCCCCCCAAAACTCCCCCCTTCTCTGTGTTAAAAAAAAAGTACAGACTCTAAATGACTAATTTCAGGTAAAGATGAGGCAAAAGCAATAATAGATGCTGGGAGGGGAAATCAGTCACCGTGTCGCCATAATATGGCTTTGGTATGTTTGTTCTTTCTATTATTCATACTTGGGGGAGAATGGGAATGTATTTCCCCACAGTGACACATCCCTCTCTTGTTCCTAACGCACAGGTTCTGCTTCACTTTTGGCACAGTTATGTGCGTATATATGTGCCTTCAAGTCACCTGTTGGCTTATGGTGACCCATGGATTTCATAGGGTTTTCCTAAGCAAGGGATCTTCAGAGGTGGCTTTGCCAGTTCCTCCCTCTGAAATATAGCCTACAGCACCTGGCATTTGTTGGCGGTCTCCTATCCGAGGTCTAACCAGTGTTGGCCCTGCTTACCTTCCAAGATCAGACAGTAACTGGTGCCTTTAGGGTAAGATTGGGGCACCCTTATTGAGTCGTTGTTGTTGTTGTTAACTGCCTTCCAGTCGATCCCAACACATGGCGACCCTATGGATGAGACATCTCTAAGATGTGAAGTCAAAGGCTTTCATGGCCAGCATCCATAGCTTTTTGTGGGTTTTTTGGGCTATGTGGCCATGTTCTAGAATAGTTTATTCCTGACGTTTTACCAGCATCTGTGGCTGGCATCTTCAGAGAATGCAGCCCTTCTATAACAGTTCAGTGACAGCTGTTTATGCCGTAGCATTCATGTCAGGGGACTACCTTTACCTTTTTACTGTTATAGATTTCGAAGGGTTATCCCATCCATATATATATATATATATATATATATATGGTCAATATTCATTCACTGTGACAGGGACTTGGGAGTCTGAATCCTACGTCTTATCCATTGTGTGCTACCGGTTATGCCATAGCTGCAGACAGAGTTATCCAACTATATGATGATAGGCTGTCGAACTATACGATATCCATCTTTCCCCATCCCCAGTTGTGTGAAATGGTTTTCTGATTTTGTACAGAGAAGTCGGATACTGGGCTTTGCCTGCCAAGGAGGGCTTGCCGGAGTGTATGATGCTATCAAGTCCAGGGTCTACCTGTGTGAGCAGTCACCCGCTTAAGGTATGGATCCCCTTTATAAAGGCTGACATTCTAAATGAGGCTGAAAATATTTCCTTGTGCAAAGCAATGAAGCCAAAACGATCCCAGGTTCCCTTGGTTATTACCTTTTTCTGTGGCTTAAATCAGCACCATTATTGAGGCCAGGGAGAATCCAACTGTTTCTCATTACGCCCGCAGAGTGTTTTTCTGTGGCTTACTTCACAGAGAGGTGCAAATACAGACATCAAAGAATCGTTCCCTACATCTCTCTTGGGTGCATTACTAGAACAGGGAGAAGGTTTCACTCCTACAAGGTGTGTGTGTGTTTGTGTGGACTTAGATGGGAAGCACTAGGCCAATTTGAGGATTGTGGGGGAAACCTGCACAACTTTGGTTGAGTTGGGTAGACATGCATCCAACTGAGGGGACCCATTTGATGCCAACTGACTTCCTTTGGGTTGTCTATTAATGGTCCTTAAGGCTTTTCAAGTCCAGAGGCAGAATTTATGAGCTGCATTCCAGTTGTGCGATTAAAGGTTGTGGCCATCAATACAAGACAAAGTTGAAGCATGTATAACCTGTCTTGGTCATCATGCAGTAATCCCAATATTGCTGGACTGCAAATCTCTGTTTCCTCACTGTTGTAGGCTATATTGGTAGAATTCTAAGACATAGCCATGTTAGTCTGTAGAATCAGCACATGGAGAGATCTTGTTGCACCTTTGAGACTAACTGAAACTGAGACTAACCTGGCTTCCGCTCCACCGAATGATCTGAGGAAGTAGATTGGAGTCTATGAAAGCTGTTGCTGCCAAATTCTTTATTTCAGTTAGTCTCAAAGGTACTACAAGATCTCTCCATGTACTGTAGGCTATATAGTTCAGGGCTTGGGGGATGTGCAACATCATCTGTAGGTATGCCTCCTATCTCTGCCGTCAATTATGTTGAACAGCAATTCCGAACAGCCCCAGCCAGCATGGCCAAAGTTGAGTAATCAGGAGAGTTGTAGTTCAGCACAGTCTGGAGCACCAGCCATTTACCTATCCTGGATTTAAGCACAGAGAGACCATGCACCTGAGTTTTGCAAAGTGCGGTCCTCTGTTTGAAAGAACGTCATTGCATCGGCTTTCATCTTTACACCTTGTCTTTCCTTCCTAAATTGAGATCCAAGGTGGCTTATGAATTAAATCATTCCAATACAATTAAAATGCACACAAAGGCAGCATTAAAGTAGAATTGAAGCCCTAACAACTTAAAGCATATATGGGTAAATGATGAGACAACCATTAAGAAACAGTACAGTTTTAAAATAGTGCAGCATCATTTTCCAAAGAGAATGAAAAGAAATCTGGATTGACAACAATTTTGCAGTTTGGGACTTCTTCTGTGCAACATTCACTTGTGGTAGTTTTGTGCAGAAAACAGTATTTGTTTGCACAGGAAAAAGCATTTTTGGCTGAGAAAATGACATTTCTGTGCAGAACTGGTATACCTTGTGCAGAATTATTATACCTCCTTCAGAGAAAGCTGTCTCCCATACAGAAAATGTTTCTTCTGCAAAGCAATTGTGTGCGAATTTTGTACAGAAGAAGCCCAAATTGCAAATAGACACCAAAACTTGTAATTTTCCAAGATTTTCCCACAGCGGGAATATGTTTGCTAAAAATTACTCTGTGTTACGTGTTAGAAGAAACTTGGTGGAAAATGATATCCCTAGTTAACATGTAGAGTTAGGGACCAGGAACTTTGCACAATGGACCAAGAAACAAAGTGCGCAATGTGAATGGGACTTGTGTACAGTCCTGTACAGGGGAACTTACACATGTGTAAAACATCACTAGGATTCAGGCCAAGGGTTCACACCCCCAAAAGCCACAATCCTGCATTTTCGGAGAGGTTAGTAGAAGCCATAAGCAGGAGCAAAATCCAGTAAACAAGGGGAGGATCTTGGTTATTGGCTTTGTTGGCTACCCGAGATGAAAATCACTCAGCGGCAAAATGCAAAGCCCTTTCAATAAGAAATCTTCTTTCCGACACATCCAAGCACATGTTTTAGTAACTTTCCAGGGACATTTATAACATGCAAGTGGATGCCTTTCTGCATATATGGGCAGAAAATTTAATTAGATTTCGCCCTCCCTCCCTTTCTCTCTCTCTCTCTTTTGGGGCGAGGGGAAAAGATATGTGTGGATGGCTTTTGTGTTTTTTCATTTTGCATTTTGGGGTTGTGTCATTTTGTTGTGGTGGTTCAAAGCAATTTCTCTTTGGGGACATGTCTAATATCACACAGCTTTGGAAATACATCAAAGTGAACTGCACCAAATAGGATCCGAGGTTCGTAGAGCTGTGGGAAGGGAAAGGAGAGAAGCGAACATATATTCTTTCACCGGAGTTGTGTTTTTTCATAAGGGCTCCCTGTGGATTAATAAACTAAGTTTTCATCTGTGAGTCAGTGGTCTTATGCATCATCCATAATAGTGGCTTCGCCTTCAGAATTAAAGCAAAGCTGCCTTGCAAAGAGGATGGTGTGAAGGTCAGGGGATCAGACAAGAAGTCATTTTTGAGCTCCAGTTCAATGATCCACAAAACAACAACCCACAAACATTTTTGGTCTACATTGTTAAGACTGGAGGCAGACTTCTTGAATCTGCATATGACCAAGGAACTGCAAACATCAGAGATATAATGCACACTTGAAAGGTTGTTTCTATTTGCAGTCATGTTGATTTTGACTTTCGGTAACACTTTGGAGAGCCACCATGGTGCAGTCATTTGAGCCTTGGACTACAACTCTGGAGACCAGGGTTTGAATCCCCTGCTCAGCCATGGAAACCCACTGGGGGACCTTGAGCAAGTCACATTCTCTCTGCCTCAGAGGGAGGCAAGGACAAGCCTCCTCTGAAAAAATCTTGCCAAGAAAACCTCAGGATAACTTTGACCTAGGGTTGCCATAACACTAAGAAGAGCTGGGGTTGGATTGCATGGCCCTTTTGATGTTGTTGAGCTGCAACTCCCATCAGCCCCGATAGTGTAACCAGTGAACACTGGGAATTGTAGTTCAACATCTGAAAGGTCACATGGAAGCTCACATGATTTTCGTCTCAGTGGCAGGGGCCTTTAGCTCTGTTCCTCAAGCCTCCCTGTGTTATGAGCTGCAATTTCAACCTGGCCTGGAAGGTGTCAACTTCCATCTAGAAGTAGCATAACACCAAATTAGAGTTTGGAGAAATCCCTTTTTGAGGGACAAAAGCTCCCAGAATGCCCCAACAAACATCTGTAATAACAGGGCAACTGCCTTGGTCATGTCTTGTGGAATGCTGGGACTGGAGTTTAGAGAGGGGTATTTAGAATTTCTCTAGCGCCTTTCCAAATGACAGACCCCAGGATTCTATTGCTATGGTAGTTAAAATGGAATCATAGTGCTATAACTCTGCAAAGTGGAAGGCCTCATAAGAAAATTGTAAGGGCATTTCTTAACAATGCATTTCATCGACTGATTTTGATGCTTTTTGTGCTTCTGAAGATCAAGCATGATAAATTATCCTTCTTGTTTTCTAGTGACTGATGGCACATCTCCACTATAGAAATATTTGATACCACTTTAACTGCTATGGTTCCATCTTGCAGAATCTGCCAGGAGGAAAGCAAGAAGATGATGATGATGATCCATCCGTTCATCCATCCTCCTCCTCTTCCGGCTGCTGGAATTGATAGTTTGGTGTGGCGTTGGCACTCTCTGGCAGAGAAGGTGAAAGATCTTGTCAAACTACAAATCACAGAGCTCTATAGGATGCAGTTATAAAGTGGTGCCAAACTGCATTATTTCCCCAGTGCAGATGCACTCTGAGTTTGGCTTCCAGCTCTGTCAATCTCTATTAGAAGGAGCTCTGCTCATAATAATCCTAGCATCATTCAGAGTTCTGGAGATAGTTGGTGCGTTCAGTATTTTCTTGGTATTTCATGTTTCCATTACTTAGTGCTGTCACATTTGCCTGCCTTCCATTTCTCTGGTTATTTTTTTCTTCACCATCGACTTTAATGGAGAAACAATTAAAATTTATGAGCTGGGTGATATTGAAGGAAAGAGAATTTCCTTCTTACCTGGGTCGGCCAAAGACAATAATCTCGCCATAACAAGTTGTTTATGTAAATGGGTTTAGATGCCTGATGAGAAGCCAGTATCCCTAAGACCCATGGGGAATAGGGACAGGGCAAATAAGGGAACTAGCTTTGCTTATTCTTATATACGGGAAGGGATGAGGAATAATGGGTTTAAAGTAAAGTATTCTGAGGAAGGATCCCTTCCAGAAAGCCTGTACCATGTTGGTTGGTGGCCCAAAGCTTGAGAAGAACTACTTACTAATAACTACCTAGTTGTTATTGCGTGCCTTGAAGTCATTTTTGACTTATGGTGACCCTAGATGGGGTTTTCTTGGGAAGATTTGTTCAGAAGGGGATTTGCCTTTGCCTTCCTTTGAGGTTGAGAGAATGAGACTTGCTCAAAGTCACCAGGTTTCCATGGCCCAGTGGGGATTCGAACCCTGATCTCCCAGTGTCCTAGCCCAGCACTCAAACCTTTACACCAGACTGGTGCTGCTTTTTTTGAGGACCAGAAAGATTGTCCCTTAGGAAGACTGAATGAGATGTCAAAACTCCCATATTTTGGAGTATGGGAGTGTTGGGAGAAACAGATGTTTTGTAGATCTGATGGAATCTGACGTTACTTTGAATTTTAATCAGAACCGACAAACAAATTTTGATTCACTCAAACCACATTTGGGCTTGTTGATGCCTGCTTTAAAAAAAAGAAAGAAAGAAACCCAATATGAATTTCCATATAGAATGCCATGTAACTTGCCAAAGTTTGGAAAATGTGGCCAGCATGCTAATTTGATTGAGAAATACTACATTAACTGAAATCAATACGTTTGTTTGGTATTCAGGTGGAACACAACCTTCTCAAAAGCCGCCTCCTGACCGTGAACCCTATGCGCCGTGAATTTCGTCTCTCCCTTCTTGCTGTTTTGAAAACCTGGCAACGTTATGGGCACTGAATTATGGGAGGAAGGATCAAAATAGGACATTTGTTTCCCCAAAGGGAGGGACATCCAGACATCAGCTCCATTGATCCATGAGATGTTCTGGAAGGAGGACAAATTTGTGACTTCCATGGGGAATGGCAGTTCACCTCTGAGTCCTCTCTTCCTGTTGTTGAGTCCCGTCTCTAAATAGCTGAAGGTTCAAGGAGGTGCTTCCCTCTAAGAGCATTGTTGGGAATGTGGCCTTCCTCTCATTTGTCTTGTGAGTCGGAGACAGGGCATTGAGTCGCCACGTCACCAAAAAAAGGACAAGAATGGACCATTTAAAATAGCACAGTTTTTTGGGTGTGCCAGAGATGTTAATCTCCTTTTGTTTGTGTGTAGCAGTTGGGAAGTTACTCGTGATAGGATCTCATGTTGTTGTTGTTGTTGTTGTTGTTGTTGTTGTTGTTGTTGTGTGCCTTCAAGCCATTTCCAACTGATGGTGACCCTAAGGCAAAGCTATCATGTGGTCTCCAGAGTCATAGTTGAACACTAAACCATTACAACATGCTGGCTCCTATAGGTTGTCATAGTCCCATTATTTGTCCCATTCCATCCAATCTGCTCTGAATGGTAACATTTTTACTAGCCGCTTTAGCAGGTGATGGGGAAGCCCCTAATATTTGGTGCTTTGCCTGGATCCAGATGTTTTGTCCAAGATTCCTTGTCAATGCAGCCAATAGTGGAAAGCAAGACTTAAGAGGTGATTTCCTCTTCCATGTTTTGAAACTTCACTTAGAGTTGCACTATAGACTCTGGTCAAAGTGCAGAACGGGGAAATTTGTGGCTCTTCCGATATTGTGGGACAACAATAGCTTAGCTATTTGACACCTCCCTGTATGGGCCTGTGATGTCATGGTCTACTTTTTGCCGCTTCTGCGAATCTGTAGCTATGTTGCAACAAAATCCCATTAGTGAATTGTAGAAGGAGCACATCCCAGTGTCTATAAGAGTATTGCTGATGCACATTGGACATGCCTTTTGCGCTCCAGCACTTCTTACATGGTGTATGGATATGCATTGAGAGTGCCCCAAACACATGGGGCCAGGATGCATCAGTGACTCCATTGGCTACCATTGTGCAACAGATGACCGTATGTTGTAACATCATAGCAGCTCCTAGGTGAACATATGGACATTGCAAGACTACTTGATTCTATTTCCCACACACATAAGTCCACTTACAATAAGTCCCACACTGAATTCTAGCTTATTGTTTGAAAAGCCAGTTTTAAAAGCGCACACAATTCCAGCAGTCCAAAAGCTAAATTTAAGTACCAATGGCCCCTGCAATCTTTATTTCCCCCCCATTTTCCCCCTCACAACAGCCCTATGGGGTAGGCCAAATGGGAAGAATGGCCTGCCTCTTGTTGAGTTTCATGGCAGATTAGGAAACCTGAACCCGAATCCCTTTATGTCTTAGCCTGACATACTAAACAGTACTATAGCTCTTCAATTATTTGAGTGTGTATCTGTGTAGTGCTTTCTTTTCTTTGCCTTTTTCGATCTGTAAAACCTGTTGGATGATACTGGAGTCAGTGTGCTTGCTTTTTGAATGGTGTCTCCCGCCCTTGCCAGCGCTCTTGTGCAACCCACTTTCCCTTTGGGTTGCTTTTGTTTGCTGAAATCAAACGCAAGTGCTTTGTGTCAGCCCTCTCTTTCTCTTCTTCCCGCATCCTCCAGATGTCTAAGAGTAAACCGGCCAGAAAAGAAATATATAAAAGGAAGGGGGGAATGAAAGGCAAGGAGGGGAATTACAGGTCCTGTCTCTTTTCGTTTATTAAGAATTTCTTGCTAGCATCTGAATCACAGGGAAATGTGGATTCAATTTTCTCTTTGAATTGGGGATCAAGAGATGTTGCCAATATATATTTTTCTCTGTCAGAATTTCATTTCATCTGGAGCCGGCAGAAGTTCTGAGAACCACGTCGGATGGCAGGGATTATTATGGGCTGCCCTGGGAAGCTTCCAATGGCAGCGGCGCTGTGTTTCTAAGAAGGGAGGCCGATTGTTGATTCTTTAGGACAAAGGAGGGCAAAGGAGATGGACAGCTTACTAGTCGTCTGCTCCACCAGGGATGGGGAAAGAGGCACCCTTGAGCCCCCCAAATACACTTAAATAACTGTGGTTAAATCATACCCTGCAACATTTCACAGTTGAAAACCAAGGCGCATGTGGCCAAGCAACATCAGAGCATGGTCAAGATGCCAACAGGAAGAACACACCAGCTAGGAGATCCCGCAGCAGTTTGCTTTTGCCTGAGCTGACTGGGAAGGGCAAGATTCTTCTCTCTCCTTCCTGCTAAATTAATTGAAGATAAACTACTTTTGTACTTTGAAGCTCAGTTGGCCACAATGGAGTATGGTCCACTTATCAACTGAAGTCCAGTGTGCAACTGAGAGGTTGTAGCACACGTCTTCCTTGAGGACTTGCTATAATCACTTGGATGGTTGCTGCATGAACAGAATGCAAGACCGGATAGGTCTAATTCATCAGGGTTGCTCTTATGTTCTTGCATCCAGTGATCCTCAGAGCCAGGATCTGTGGTTAGGTTATCCTGGAATATCACCTGTGCAGAAGTAATGTCCCTGGTTAGCCTGCCTCTGAGAGTCCTGCAAATATTTAGACCCACTTTCAGGGCTAAATGGATGCCTCTTGGAAATGTACATGTAGTCTTCTCTATCCACTTTCTAAAAAAAAATTAGAGAATTTCATCACAAAATTTAGGGGCATGCAATACTGGAAGGACAATGGTGGACAGTTAGTTTGGACAGCGTGGATGAGGTGAGGTTGTATTAAAATGAGAACAAAAGAGCAGAATGAATTTGGTCCCATAAAATCTATATCTATATAAATGTAGAATTTCTTTGGCCGCTGTGGCCATAAATTAACGGGGAGTGCCTTGAAAGACTCCTTAATCATAAGTTAAGAGAGGGAACCAGTATGTCATAGTTCCTCATTAGATTGCCATTATAACACTCCTTAATTGGAAAGACGTTAATATTGACAGTGTTGTGAAGGATGTCCGGAGTCTCCTTGCCTGTTCGGATATGATGGAGTTTGAATAATGGAGCAAATATGATGGATTAGAGATGGTGGCGGGGATGGGGGAGGGAACCCGTCGCCAAAGGTCTCTAATGATGGCTCCTTACCTGCCCAATTAAGAAAGACGATGTTGGACCAGGTAGATGGACCAGGCGTGAAGGTTTTCTGTAAGAGCTGGTTGAACTGGAAATATTTTCCTTGGCTGAACTTGAGATGAAGCCAGTATAGACTAGTGGTTTGAGAGTTGGACTAGGACTCTGGGAGGCCAGGGTTTGAAAACCTAGTGTATAACCTTGGCCAAATCATACTCTCTTGACCTTAGATGAAGGCAATGGTAATCCTCTTCTGAAGACATCTTGCCAAGAGAACCTTATGATAGGGTTACAAGAACCAGCATGGTGTAGTGGTCTGAAGGTTGGACTAGGACTCTGGGAGATCAAGGTATGAATCCTTGTTCAGCCATGAAAACCCAAGGAGTCACCATGGCCAAAAGCCAGCATGGTGTAGTGGTTTGAGTGTTGGAGTATGACTCTGGAGACCAGGGTTCAAATCCTGACTTGGCCATGTAAACCCACTGGGTGACCCTGGCCAAGTCACTTTCTTTCAGCCTGGGAGAAGGACAATGGCAACCTCCCCTCTGAACAAAACGTGCAAAGAAACCCCCATGTTAGGGTCACCATACGTCCGAAACAACTTGAATGCATGCAACAACAACTGTGGGCAACTCATCCTCTCTCAGCCTCAAAGGAAAGCAGTGGCAAGCAGAACAAATCTGGCCAAGAAAACCCTAGCATAGGGTCAACATAACTGACCACTTATGGTATCACATTTTTTGTTAAAGAAGAACTGCCCAGGAGCACAGCTATGTTGCTAACTGAGCTATACCTGTATGTGTATAAATAAGGCTCATGATCACTGTCACAAAATGTCATATCCTGGAGTAGTAACTCCCTTTCATATAGTAACTCTCTTACATAAAGAGACCAGGTCTCTTAAAACTCAGCTTCTCCTAGTCCCCCCCCCCCTTGTTCTCTTTGCCTTTTTGCAACCTGTGGACCGAAGAAATACACCCACTTCAATTACTTTCTTTTGGCTTAGCTCAGCTTTCTTCCTTGTGATTTAAAGACTTTAAGACCCTTCACCAGAAGCCTCTAAAACTCTTGATCTTCATTCTGTTTGATGGCATATGCTTTGTGGTCGCCCGGTTAACGTTTCAACCTGTCATACTTAGAATATGTGGTTTGGTGGCTAGCAAGAGAGCAGTAATTCCCCCCATTTTTGTTGTTGTTGTCGCGGCATGTACTCTTTGAGGAAGGTGTACATCTATAAAGCACACAGCTATAAATATCCTCTCCTTCCACACTTCTGTGTCCAGTTTATGTCTAATTCTGTCAGTTTTTGATTGGAAAGGTACATCTCTTTGTGTTTTATATGTATTTCATAGACATGTGCATTTGTGTGCATGTTTAAGCAGTGTGCTTTGCATGCACTTGAAACATGCATGTATATACAAATACACGAATACCTCAGTTAACAAAGTAGATGAATTCCTGGTGTAGTTGTTAGCTGCCTTGATCCAACAAGAGAGGTGGGAGAAAAATAAAATGTTGTTGTTGTTGTTAACTACTTTAACTGTTTTAAACAGTGTATTGCAAAGGCTTGATATGTATGCAGTGTTCTATGTGCAACACAGGGTTTCTTTTGCATGCTTATTTGTAGAGAGCGCCAGCATGGTGTAGTGGTTTGCATCCCCCTCTCCAAGTGTCCTGATAAATCCTCTGTCATCTCACTTTTAAAGCTGCTTTTAAAAAATGTCCCAGCTTCTCTTCCTGCTTTCCCTCTTTGTCCCCAGCTTACTTCAGTTGCTGCAAACTGAGTTCAAAGTGCATGCTGCAGCCACTGTTCAGCATGAGAAATCTAGAGTATAAATTTGCAAATAGCTGGGCTATAGCAACTAGCAAAAGAAGGGTGGACTGCATACCCTCAAACTATCCATATTTGGAAAGTTAGTTCCAATGAATCCTCTGCTATCCTACTTTTTCAGCTGCTAATGGTGAAACTTTTAGAGGCCAAGTGCCCAAACTGCAACCCAAAACCCACTTATTTATTGCAAAGTGCCGTGTCCCTTTGGCTTTCTAGTAACAAACTCTGGCAAACTCTGTGCTGGGGTGACGGCACATGTGCCCACAGAAAGGGCTCTGAGTGCCACCTCTGGCACACGTGCCATAGGTTTGCCATCCCGCAGGGAAGTAGCCAAGAGGGGGGTGTGGGGTATCCGGGGCTCCCTTCTGTTAGATACAATGAATGGTGTGCACTGCTGCAACGCCACGCCCAAGCCCTATTATAATGGTGGCACTTAGTCTGGACCCCCCTTCCCAAAATCCTGGCTACATCCCTGCCTCCCACCTTCCTTTGTGTGCAACTCATTTCAGTTACTGCAAAGTGAATTTAAAGTGCAAAGGTAGTTTGCATTCAGCAGAAGTGGATACAGAAAGGCAGGAGCATGGTCTTGCCCTTCCCAGTTGACTCAGGCAAAAGCAAACTGCTGTGGCTTCTCCTACATTGTATTTTCTTCCTTTGCTATCTTGATCACACTCTGATGTTACTCAGCTACCTGGTTTTCATTTGTGAAATGCTGGAAGGTATGGGGCTGGAGCAAGCCTATATGATTAGAAACAGAATCTGCATCTGTGCATAGATGGGAAAGGGTTAAGTCGGAGAAAAATGTCTCCAGCGGTTGAAGAAAACACCTCTCTTCCTTCTCTTTCTCTCCCCCTCCCATCACTTCCTTGTCACCTACCTCTCTGATTTCCCTGCTAGCTTCTTTGGGCATGCTGGCATTGGATTTACAAATTGAAAATCATTAATAATTCTAACCAGGCTGTGATAAATCTGAGATCATTCTCGATGAACCTGGACACCATTTCATAAATCAAAAAGATTACTTAGGAATTTTTAAAAATCTGACGTCAAAATGTCATGGTTACTAATGGTTTTTGTAGATCTCTTCCAGTGATATATCATTTATCTACGCTACATCTAAAACGTGACACCGGGGCAGAAAATGTGATATCTTTAATATCATGAATACATTTGAGCCCATAATAAAGGTATTAACAACTCTTGGCTTCAACTCGTGCTTTAGGTTCCGGGTCTGATTTAATGCTATTGTTACTGACTTAATTGCTTCCTCTTGAAGCGTCTGGAGACCCGAACGTGGCACCGTCCGTGGCGTTGTGTTTCCTTGAGTGTAAGCCTCACTGGGTTTGGTGGGGCTTACTCTCAAGTAAGTCCATATAGGTAAGCACCTTTGGAACTCTGTTGGTGCCTTTCATGGGTCTTATGTTCCTCCAAGAAAGCCATTCTTTGGCAATGTTTTCCTTTGCATCATCCTTTATATCCTTTGTTACATGCCCCTAGATTTTACCCTCGACTTATCCATGGGTCATATCAAAATCAATAATTGTGACCCCAAAACTTGCCCTCGATTTATACATGGGGTCGACTTATAGTCAAGTATATATGGCAATCCCCATTTGTTCACAGGATGCGTGCGCTTCCCTTCCCGTGTGATAAACTCCTATGTTGCAAGCAGGCTTAAGTCTGGTTCTTGGGGGGAAAGGTGGGATATAAATAAGAATAACAATGAGAAAGAGGAGTAGAAGGTTTTGATGGCCGGAGCATTGGTTAATCGGCAAACTTTGAGTTAAGAAAAGGCAGAAGAGGGATTTTCCAAATTAGCATAGCCTTGCACTCGATGGAATCCAGAGCTGGCTTGTAAAAGCCTCTTGGAAGAATCATTAGGAGAATTTCATTATCTCCATATTGCCAAGGTCAGGCTGTCCATATTTCCTCTTTAGTGTTGTGAGGGGAATATGCTGTGACTCTGGTATAATAGACCAGAAAATGCCCACACTGGGAGTGATGGTAAATCAATAAAAACTCATCAATAACATTTCTTCCCCCTCCTCCCACCTCGACAGCTTGTTCCAGTGTGCCAAAAGCCACCTCAAGTTGGTAATTTAGTCATGGATCTTTGATGCCTCCCCCCCTCCACCCTTTGCTAACATCTTTTACATCTACTTCTGAACTCCTTTACCCCTTTCTTTGTTGGTGTGTATAAAATTTTTTATGGGATGCTAAAGGGATAAAGTGCTTTATTGAAAAAAGAAACTATTGATTTCCTTCCTTCCTCTGTTCCTTCTTTTCCTTTCTTTCCTTCTGGCCATACTGTTTCATACCTTCCAACATTTCAGGGATGACAACTGGCACAAATCTGGCCCAGAGACATCTGAATGTGGTCAAGATGGCAAACGTGAATGAATGAGGAAGAACATGGAAGGTAGGAGAGGCTGCAACAGTTTGCATTATCCCAGCAAAACCTATGAATAAAGCAGACAAATTGTGCTGCTTTTTATTTTCTAGAAAATCCTGAAAGTAAAAACAGGCACGATTTGGCCACTTTATTCAAGGGTTATTGCTGGGATAATGGCGAATTTTGCCTAAGTATACTGCAAAAGGCAAGGGTCTACTTCTTGAATCCTGTCCTAATAAGTTTGTTGAATGCAAACTTTTGGCACTTTGAATTCAGTTTGCAGTAGGTAAAGTGAGCTGAGGACAAAAGAAGAAGGAAGAGAAACTGGGACATTTTAAAAGCAGCTGAAAAAGTGGGACAGCAGAGGATTAACTGGGACTGTCCCTGCGAAATTAGGACAATTGAAAGGTATCCTGACACTGGATGAAAATCTACCTTTTGTCATTCTTTTGTCATTCTTTTTACCTATTGTAAATATATATTAGCAGGTTTGGGGTATCTACCACCTGTTAACATATCTTTGCCATTTTTATGCCTCTATTAGTTGTGGAATAAATTGAATTTTGAGAAGCACGGATGAGTAGTGAATGAGGGAAAAGGCTAGGAGGCCCCGGCAAATGCATATAGATATCAATGCTCTGAATATTTCTTTTTCTCTGGAGTTCAGACTTTGTTGTTGTTGTGTGTCTTCAAGTCCTTTCTGATTTATGGTGACCCTATCATGAGGTTTTCTTGGCAAGTTTCTTCAGAGCCGTTTTTCCATTGCCTTTCTCTGAGGCTGAGAGTGTGTGACTTGCCAAAGCCACCAGTGCGTTTCATGGCCAAATGGAGATGCGAACCCTAGTCCCCAGAGTCATAGTCCAACACTCAAACCACTACACTATGCTGTCTCTAAAAACCACATCAATTCCAATCTCCGAGAAGCGTCATTCCGATCCGCTGCCTTTCATTCTTGGATAGAGAAAGGTACCGATATTTGGTCACCTATATTGTAAAGATGGAGCACATTCACCAACGCTGGCGCTCTGATCCTTCATCCCTCCATCCACACCCACCCACCTGCTTCCCCCATAATTTACCAGTTTTAACCTCCTGCGAAATGACATATATATAAATATTGTTAATAGCACTAACATAATGTTAAGTCAGCTTTTACTGGACTCCCTCATACGCCCTTTGGATTTATTAGCTATAGGACTTGAAGTAAATTTTTATTAGCTCCACATTAAACGCAACCACTATGGGCTTGCTTATTTTTTGCTTTAAAGAAAAATTCACAGCTGCTCTTTTTGGAGGGTCATGTGTTGTGTGGAAAAGAACAAACCTGTACCGAAATGAATTATTCATTGCTTCCTCCAACCCAATGCTGATCTCTAAGTTATGGCGACTTTCCTCCCAAAGATGTTGCAAGCATCCACGGTTGCATGCTAATGTCTTATTGACCAAATGATGGATAATTAGGTTGTGGGACCAAGTGGTCTGTGCGGCAGAGGAGATGCAAATGCGGTCCTTAATATGCCAATGACCCCTTTAATATCGTCAGGCGGAATTTAAGAGAAGAGTGCAGTGGAAATGTCTATCCGGTTGACGGGCGGCTGGGAGATTTACTGTCAAAGTGGGGTGGGGTGAAAAACCTATCGATCTGGAAACAACATCGTTCATAATTGCAACATTTCTATTTTTATTTCCAATCATCGTCTGCTAATAAATATCGGACTGATCTTCCTCTCAAGAAGCAAGATTTTTATGAAAGGGGTTCTCCTGTCCCTTGTTGATGCTCAGTTACCAGCTTTCAACCTTTTATTTAGACAATGAAAGTATGTGCAGAATGAACAGGCTGTCCTCTTTTTAGTGGGAAAAAAAAGAATCGGGATCCTTTTTGTTAAGTCTTTGGATGGTTATGAGCCATTACAGCAAAGCTAGACCTTCAGTGTTCAAGGACAGTGTATATCAGATGCTGGGTATGAATAAGGGATGATGTCCATCAATGCTCTGCACCACTTGGATGCTTTTAGAGGCTGGATGCGGATTATTGGGGCAGTTGAGCCTCAGGTCAGATCCAGAAAGACAGTTCAGGATTAATACATTTTTCTTAATTTTCTGAAATAGGATTATGAATAGGGTTATGAAATAGGCATGAATCTTTTGAATTAGTTCTCGTTCCTGTGACTATGGGAAATATATATATATACTGCCTGTGTGTGTGTGTGTGTGTGTGTGTGTGTGTATAACTTGAATAAATATATTTGTGTTAAACTTCTATCTTGCGTATCTTGCTTGTACCCTGCTTTGTATAACTGTATGCAAAGTAGAACAAACCAAACCCATTAAGTGATGCATGCGATTTGATTTCACAGACACATGTTTCTAGTTCTTAAGGGAAAGAGGATAAATTGGGTAATGGAACAGCATTTGCACCTAGGTTTCCTACGTATTTTGGGCATTCCTAAGCATGCCCAACCTTATATTGAGCTCTTTCAAGTTCATTAAGACATGGCGCTCTTTCTCTATCCAAGAAGGCAAGGAGAGAGTGATCGATTTTAAGTCCACCTTGTGACGGATGATGTACCTTCTGACTGGTTACTGACCTGATACTGTGGACTAGATCCTAACACTACAGCAGTAAACACTTCAGTTTAACTCTTTGATATAGAGCTTTTGATATGTAAGGGAAAGAGTGTCTTCTGGAGGACTCTTATTCATAGGGTAGATGAAGTTGATGTGTTGACACATAAAAACAAAAGGAATGCATGACCCTCCAAAAATGTTGGGCCATAGCACTACTGGGAGAGCCAGTGTGGTGTATTGGCTTGAGAGTTGGACTATAATAATAACGTTTGATTCCCAGCTTAATCCTAAAATCCATTGGGTGACCTTAGCAAGTCATACTCTCTCAGCCTCAGGGGAAGGCAATAGCAAACCTCTTCTGAACAAATCTTGCCCAGAAAGCCCCATGATAGCTTTGTCGTAGAGTTGCCATGAGTTAGAAACAACTTGAAGACCCACAACAACAACAAACAGCACTCCTCAGACTTGGTCAGAATCATCATATGCTCCCAAACTTAGCAGGGCTAGTTTGGGGACACAGGGCAGGCTGTGTTGTTCTGGCTGGCCTCCTTTTACTGGTATATGCAGCTATAAGTCAGTCTTACACCTGTATTATTTGTGCAGATGATGGCATCCCCTTACTCCATCTGCAGCAACCAACGAGCCCTTGACCTTACTATAAAGCAGGGGTAGGCAACCTGCGGCCCGCGGGCCGGATGCGGCCCGGCAAGGCCTTAGGACCAGCCCCAGCCCAGTCCTGCCGCCGATTGCCACTGGAGCCTTTGGCCTATCAGGAGGAGGCGGGCAAGGGGGGGCAAGCGGCGGGCAAGGGGGGCAATTGTCTATAGAAGCCTCCGAAACATGCATTTATATTAACATTTTTTTAAAAATCAGCAAATTTTTTTGCGTGTCCTCCATTTTTTTAAAAAAAGTGTCCTCCATTTGAAAATTTTGTCCTATATTTGTCCCGGTCTATTTATTTAATTAATTAAAAAAATTTAAATTATTTATTTTTTGGCTTCGCCCCCCAGTTGTCTGAGGGACAGCAACCCGGCCCCCGGCTCAAAAAGGTTGCCTACCCCTGCTATAAAGACTCTGAAGCCCCCTTGGCCATTCTGTGCCTAGTGGAGAGGTGGTGGTTTTCATGCAAATATCTGGCTATGGTTCCATAGCTAGATGTGAAATGAATACATCAGCCATTGAGACATCTGGAGGACCCTCGGTGAATGATGTATTCACTTCACAAGTGGCTATGGGGACATAGCCAGAAGCTTGTGTGATTCTTCCCTGATTTTCACCAAGCATGGAATGTCCATTGGAGGGTTGGCTTTAGCAGCTCTACAGGAGGTCCTGTGATGGTGATGGTCCATGGCTCAACATAGTATAGATCCAGATGGTTCCTGCAGAGGATGGCATTCCCTTATTCCATCTGCAGCTACCAACGACCCCATAGTAGAACTACTATGCTGTGCTGAACCATGAAAGATTACTCTTTGTGGAACCCCAAATCTCTCCAGTCTGCCCAGTTGCTCAGCATCTTTTGTTGGAGACACCTGCCTTAGTTTATCTTATACTAAGACCAGCTAAGACATGGAGCAATAATGACCCAGGCCCACTAGATACACTCTCACAATGGGCTTTCATCCCATTAGTGGATGCTCTCAGTGTGTATTGTCTCTTCTGAACCATGGGCCAAATGTGTAAAATTGAGCTGAACATATGTTTATCTCATTTGCCCACACTTCTCTCTCTTTGCCTCCACAAAATGGATGCCTTGCTACATGGCTACCCTGTTGTGCTCCTCAGAATTACCTCCTTCTGGATAACTACTCCTGGAACATGTTAGTTCCTACTTGGAGTCCTGATGGGCATGGCTCCCATACCTCCCACATACAGCCGCCTCTCCCCACCTTTTCCCAGAAGTCCGGCCTCTCTCTGGGTGCTGCCCTATCTAATAGAGTCCTCTGCTTCCTTGACCTCTATCATCTGCTTTCCCTTTCTTCTTGGAATCAATTACTCTCCCATGCTCTGCTACATATTCATCAGGGCTAAAAAACCATTTGACCTCAAGCAATCTCTGTCCTTTGGCTCTATCGCTAGATCGCAGAGCTTTCCACTCTTTACGGAGCAGATGTGTTACTTCTACATTAATCAAACAAAAAGGGTCCAAGAAGTTCAATGTCTCCTGCATGATGATGATTTCCCACCCCCCAAAGGATACGGTATATGTTGTTCCCATAGGAGTAACAATAAAAGAACCACTTGTGGAAAACTAAAAATGAACATCATGCCATGCAATGTACTCATATGTTCAAGGCTGGCCCCACTATTAGGTGAATAAGTTGGTCACCTCAGATAGCAGATACTGAGAGATGGCTGCAGAATTTTGGAAGAGAAAACTGAGTGCTATGTGGCCTATGGTCTGATGCATCTTCACTCATGTTGAAGAAAGATTCATCATCCAGTCCAACTGGCACATGGAACTGGAGGAGATGCCCTCCTGTTCATTGCCGCAGATGGTGAAATATATTGGGATAGTCCTACAGGCATAGATTAGCCTCATCCCTTCAACCAGGTCAAGTCAGAGGTTTCTGGGTATGGATTTCATACGATGGTGTTATGAGAGTTAAAGCAGAATCATAGGCTGCATCCACACTGCAGAAATAAACCAGCTTGATATGTACTGCTTTAACTGTCATGGCTCAGTGCCATGGAATTCTGGGGTTTGTAGTGTATTGTGGCACCAGGTATACTTAATCGATGCCTCTTGACTTTCCAAATAAGAAATTTCCAACTGGCACGATAGCAATTATAATAGAGTGTCTTTCTAAAAATCAACATGTGAGGAAGGAGGGAAGTGAGAAGACTGGCATTTTCATTTGTATAACTGTTAAACTTGTTCCAAGTCTCATAGAATTTAGAGTGGCCTTGGTTATCTCTAGTTACCTTTCTCATTTCTGTTAATTTCTTCATCAGCATGACGTTCTCTCTATCTAACCACCGAGAAAGTGACAAGGCATTTAAGCCTTTCCAATTATGTGCAATGCAGACTTCTTTATAACAGGAGGGAATGCATTTGTGGTTAAAGCAGTTTGAAGTGGGAGAAAATGGAAGATAGACGCACCCGTCTGAAAACAGAAAAGGAGGTTGTCCAGGATGTATATTTGGATTTTCTAGGCAAATGATACCCCTCCTCCTAAAATCTGAGAAAACTACCTGGGTTTGGACAGTTTGGTTGTACCAAATAATTCAGTTTATGAAAGATGGGGGGGGGGGGGGGAATGATGTGGGTTTGCTTTGGGAAAAAAAGATTAATCAGAATTAAATTAAATTAAATGATTCAAAGTTCAATATTTGCTTAGCGTCGATGAGTTTTCTGCTTGGCACGGAGCAAAAAGGGAGCCTTTGGGCACCTGTCAGACTGCCGCTCCATCAGGAATATCAAATAAATAAATAAAGAAGGAGAACATGGAAGGCAACACCAGCTTGGAGGCCTTTGCAGTCCGATGTGCTCGCATTTCCACATTTGTGTGCACCAAAAGTGAAATGTGAAAAGGTTAGCTCTTAATGAGAATTTTGCAGCAGCCAAACTTCAAAAATATTAAACAGGCATGCCTCGGTTAACAAAAGCTGCGGACAAAAAAGCTCCCTTTTAATAATGTCTTCCTTCTTATCTTCTGTCTAGGTAGGAGAGGATTTTTTTCCAGTGTTGTCACTGGGAGAATGATGAAAGAGAATTGGAGGAACATGGACTTTCAGTGCTGGGTTGCAGCAATGTGTCTGCAATAAACAGTGAAGCTTGAACTGAGAAAGAATGGAATTCTGCTCTAGGTGATGCTATTGCAGCTGTGTGTGCTTACATACAACAGGCAAGGTAAATGGCTATTTCTAGTATCACTTACTGAATGTGTGTGATGAGTAAAACAGTACAGGGATGGTGTTAACAGACTGTGTGCTATCAAGTATATTGGAGGCAGATGCATCCTCCTTGGCTGTGAATCTATGCAGGCTTGATAATCCATCCTTATCTCGATCCCAGTCCTGTTGGAACATGATGTTCTCTTCTTTCCAATGTGAAAATACAGTTTATTCTACTGTTTTGGGGAAAATCTGAATTTTTAAAGTGTGTGGTTTGACCCCCAAATTGGGGTTGCAGTGGAATCAGGGATGGAGAGATGAACTGGTCAGGTTGGTGGGTGGTCACCTAGGTCTCCCGATCATTCCTGCTACTGAAGGGTAGCTCCTTTGTTTGTACTGGCATCCAGAAAAGACGGTGTTGCCACTTTTTGCAGGGACGATTTGGTGTTTGTATGCACACATTCAACTGAGGGTCAGCATAGCATAGGGGTCTTAGTGTTGGATTAATACTCTAGGGACCAGAGTTCAATTCCCTTCTTGGCCGTGAAACCCACTGAGTGATCTTGGGCAAGTCCTATGTTCTCAGCCTCAGGGGAAGGCAAGGGCAAACCTCCTTTGAAGAAACCTTGCCAAGATAACCCCCTTGATAGGTTTGCCTTAGGGTTGCTATAAGCTGAAAATGGCTTAAAGGCACACAACAGTAACACACATCACTGGCAACCCTCCTCTGAGCAAACCTTGCCAAGAAAGCCCCATGATAGGTTTGCCTTAGGGTTGCTATAAGTTGGAAAGGACATGAAAGTGCACAACAACGCACACATTCGCAGGTCGACATTTCATAATGGCCCTCTTCTCTATGGGCTTCACATTACAGAAACACAGGTAGGCCATTGGAACAAAGGGAAAATAAAGGCAATTTGGTTAAGCAAATATGTGCACATTTTGCAGAAATAAAGAAAAAAAACCAACAACCCATAGCTGCCATGAGCAGATATAGCAAACACATGCACATTTTAGAAACACCCCCTTGTGCCAATGGGGCTCTGTAAAGGGGATACCATCTTGTTTTCCAAACTGATTTAAGTTTGGGTTAAAATAGGTGTGTGCTGTGTAGTAAAGGGTTCAGACAGGGCAGGAGACTGTGCAGCAGAGTTGGGATGCAGCCCTTGTGTAGCCAAGGAAGAGAGGCAGGAAGAAATGTAATTAAGAGGCTTCACGCAGGATAAATGTCAGATCCTGTCTTTCATCCCCTCCTTTGCTTCCCCCCCCCCTCAAGAAGAAACCAGAGGAATATTTGGGATGATTACGTTTATTGGAGCGCTCAGGAAAAAAAATATGTTACACTCTCTGACACATGAGTGTGATGGTTTCAGATTTCATTAGGCAGCCTCCGGGCAGCTTTGCTTTGTCCCGGCTCCAGATGAGCGAGGCCTCCGTCAAACGTCCTTAATGGTCACTTTTGCATCAAGGAGTAATAAGGCTGCCAAAGTGGGCCTCTTCCTGAACACAGGGGTTAATGCCGCTTCTTAGAAGCAAAGGAAGAGCTACCCTGCGAGAACAGAAAGGAATCCGAGCTTCTTGGAGGACTGCGTTGTCTTGGTAGAGGACAGAGGCTATGTGCAAATCTCCAGCTTCCCAAGTAGAGGAGCAGCTTGCTACAATTTGCAAGGGCTACCTGATTTGTAGGGGCAATCTTTTGGGAGGCGGCGTTTGAACAGTTCTTACTGTCAGAAAGGTCTTCCTAATGTTTAGGTGGAATTTCTTTCCCTTTAGCTTGACTCCATTGCTACTCCATGGCCTACTCCCTGGAGCAGTAGCAAATAAGCTTGCTCCATCCTTTGGTATGGCTTCACCTGGACTACTGTGTCCAATTCTGGACACCAAAATTCAAAAAGGATGCTGACAAGCTGGACCATGTCCAGAGGAGGGCAACCAAAATGGTGGAAGGTCTGGAAACAATGATCTATAAAGGGTGGCTTAGGGCTGGGTATGTTTAGCCCAGAGAAGAGAAGGTTCAGAGGTAATATGATAGCCCTGTGTAAATATCCGAAGGGATGTTACATTGAGGATGGAGCAAGCTTGTTTTCTGTTGCTTCAGAGACTAGGAAATGAAGCAATGGATTCATACTAAAGGAAAAGAGATTCCACCTCAACATGAGGAAGAACTTCCTGACAGTTACAGCCTTCTTTGTACAGAAAACTGCATTTAATGGGCAGGAAACAATATCTGAATTCCTTAATGTTATTCTCTGCAGAGAAAATGCTGTTTTCTGCACAAAAGAACCATGTGCAGATTTTGTGCAGAAGAAGTCCTAAAGTATCAAGGTTCTTCTCAACTCTCAAAAAGCATGTTTTTGACCATTTCTTTTTCTTAAAAACATTGAATATGCTTTCCACCCCCTACTATTATTATTATTACTACTATTGCTTAAACCTACATTTTAAGTCCACAGCAAAGGAGATTCACAGAGGGTTTTATTTAATTCTGATTCGGATGCCTAGCTGCATCCTGCCATCATCCCCGAATCTGCGGAAGAAAAGGCAAGCGGGATTCAAGCCCACTATAGTGCAAGTATCCCACCCTAATGAAGACCTGATCCCTAAAATTCAACCTACAAGGACTTTATGTCCATTAGACGTGACAGATGACTATGATCTTTGCCATTCAAGAGGAGATTTTGGAGAGAGCCGGTAGCATCAATGCATCACGAGAAAGGCTGCTATCCACCAAAATCTTTCTTGCTCTCCATCCTTATTTTTTATTTCAAACAAGATATTTCCATCGTTCGGGTGTCAAACCCAATCCAAGCCGTGGGTGCCTATATTTAAATTAAAAGTAATTAAAAATGGGCTGCCAGAGGGGAGGCGGCATCGACGGCGGCATGATAGATTCAATGCGGGGGAAATGAAGTAATGAAATACTTTATGGATTAACTCATATCAGACTGTTGTGGGCTTTTTTTTTGCAAATTTATTTTTCATTATGACCTATCCATATCAGATCCTGTCTGAATTTATTAGACTGCCTTTGGGGGCAGCCAGGCCTGGAAGATGACAGGGAGACGCTGTTTTGTCTGTGTATACAAGATCCTCCTCTTTAAAAATAATGAAGAGGTGGTCAGTTAGGGGTTTTCTTTTTGCAACTGGGGTCATTTTGCCCTGGCAATAATGATCCGAGTTGGGAAGGGTGTCTCCTCTTGAGTTGTTTTTCTAATAATAATAATAATAATAATAATAATAATAATGGTAATGGTAATGAGGAATAATATACAGTAATCATGAATATAATGGAATAAAGGCAAGCAAGAAGACCGGCTGCTAAATCATTACAAGCGTCAAACCCAGAGGACAATCTTTCCAGGTCATTACTCGGCTTCCTTCTGAACGTCTCCAGGTCCTAAAGGGTTTGGGGTTATAGGCAATAAGCCGGTCGCCTGCGACATTTCCCTTGAGCCTTAGGTGTTAATGAGAAAGATTTTTTTTCCATGTGGCTGTTAGCGTCGTGTGTGGTTTAGAAAGTCAAAGGGTGGTGGGGGGGAGAGACGAAGAAATTTCCACCTTGCTCACTATCGTTTTCTTCGTCCCTGACTATGGGTTTATTTTGGTGTGCTTTATCGCTGCAGCATTATGGATTGGCTATTGGTGTGGTGTAATGGTTTGTGTGATGAACTAGGGTTCCAGAGATCGGGATTTGAATCCCGGCTCAACCATGAAACCCATAAGATGACCTTGGGCAAGTTGCACAATGTCAGCCTCAGAGGTTAGCAATGGCAAACTCCCGCTGAAGAAACTTCCAAGAAAGCCCATGATAGGTTCATCTTAGGGTTGCCACAAGTCCGAAACAACTTGAAGGCACACAACAACAACAACAACAACAACAACAACAACAACAACTCCCCTTTTACTCAGACCTGTACCTCTTTTCTGTTCCACCCACCTGGTCCTGACATTGGCTGAGATCCTGCACTACAGTCTATGTTTTGTAGCGTTACCAGTCTGTAACTACATTGCAGAAACGCAGCGCAGAACCCCATTAGAGAACTGCGAAGATGAGCATCTGGACAGCGGCAAGATTGCTTTGATGCACATTGGGCACTTCTGATGTACATTGGTTGTTCCTGTTGTGCTCTGACTAACGTCTGGATGTGCATTGGGGAACACCTTTTGTTGCATATTTGGCCATGATGCATCAGTCACTCCACCACTGAGCAATGGATGCTGGTTTGGCACTGTAGAAATAATGCAGGTGGACACTACTTTAATTGCTGTAAGTCGGACATTAATTGAGGGCACACAACAACAACAACAACAACAACAACAACAGTCCCAAGTAGAATGCCAGCCATTGTTTCTGTTTTGAGTCTATTTTGTGCACATGTGTATGTGCCTTCAAGTCACCTATTGAGTTTTGACAACCTTGTGAATTTTGTAGGGTTTTCTTAGGCAAAGGATATTCAGAGGTGGTTTGGCCAGTTCCTCCTTCTCAAATACAGCCTACAGCACCTGGTATTCATTGGTGATCTCCCATGCAAGTTCTAACCAGGGTTGACCCTGCTTACCTTCCAAGATCAGATGGAATCTGGTGCCTTTAGGGAATTTAGTTCCCCAACCTTATTTTCGCCTTTGATATACATGTCCTCATGAGAAAGAGGTAACTCAAAGCTACATTGAACCCTAACTCTTCATTCTGGCTTCCAGATTTAGGTAAGATAAAGCTTCAAACATCAGGCCATCTCCAAAGATCTGACAACTCTACATATGTTGGTTTTGATGGACACAAAAATAATCTGGAAGATGTAAGGGATGAAATTGTTGGTTGCTTAGCAACCCCATCCTCCTTTTTTCTTCTTTTTCTCCATAGCCCAGTTCCTCTTTAGCTCTGTCTTAGAGACCCAGTTGTGTTAGGAGGAACAGAAACCAGTTTGAGTCCCTTTATCTGCTATAGGGCTCTGGAGGTTTCAGTCCTATAGGTACCCAGGAAGAGGCCCCTTCTGGACTCAGTGGGATTGCTTTCAGAGTAGATGTGTCTTGAATTGCACTGTCTTGAGTCCCTGCTTGGAAACATTAAGGGATTCTGTTTTGAAACTGAATTATAAATGAACGCTCAGAATCCATGCAGTTCATAATTAATAACCCTGTTAATGAACTTCACTTTGCAACAACACAAATATTTCCTCCCTTGCATTCCAAAAAAAAAAGAAAAGAAGAAGCCCGGAGCATGTTTGCTTCCAAACCGCCGAGAAGTAGCTTGTAAATTTGCAAGGGAAAGCCTAAAAATGACACAATATTAGCACAACATTGATTTTTCTGTTTAGTTTTATGCATGTTTATTAACTAAAGCACTTTGGAAGGGAGGCCGTTGCATGCATGATTTACGCGGAGCGGCCCCTTATGAATCTCCGACAATGGCGCCTGTCCAGCTGGACTGAGCAGATTTTGCATAAAACCAAAATGTAGGGTTTAAAAAAATAATTATTTAAAAATACCAGCTGCAGTTCAAGGCGATAACTGCAAACAATCCCCATGAAGAGCCGGAATTATAACTCTATTCCCACATCTGTAAGTTATTTTACAATAGAGTGATCATTCTTCGGAAAGCAATATTGTACCCCAGTTTCTTGCCAAAGTAAATAATTTGGGTGGGTTTGGATTATGACTTTGGAGACCAGGGGTCCAATCCCTGCTTGGCCATGCAAACCTACTGGGTGGCCTTGAGCAAGTCACACTCTCTCAGCCTCAGAGGAAGAATGCAATGACAAATCCCCTCTGAAGAAACTTGCCAGGAAAATCCCATGTTGGGTTTACCGCCACAGGGTCACCATAAGTCAAAAATGATTTGAGACACACAACAGCAACTAAAATGGAGAGGGGTCCTGCCCTTTAAAGGTTGTGTAAAAGGGAATTTGGATGAGTGTTGGACTCTGGAGATCAGCGTTTGAATCCCAGTTCGGCCAGGGAAACTCACTGGGTGACCTTGGGCACGTCACACTCTCTCAGCCTTGGAGGAAGGCAATGGCAAACCTCCTCTGAACAAATCTTGCCAAGAAAACCCCTTGATAGGGCCACCATAAGTCAGAAATGACTTGAAGGGTCACTACACACACACACGGGAATTTCAGCAATGTGTTGCTTGTTACCTGGTTGCAACATCCACAGTTCTCAGTCTGGCAACCCTATTTGTCTCCGGGAGTAAGGCGCAGCCCCATTTTCTGCATTTGTATATAACCATTCGCCAGCTCCCCCCGCAACTTCATCTTCTTGCTGAAACTATATTATTGCACAAACACAATTAATAGCAGGTTTTCAGGCATAGAACACCTGTGGCCCTCACCGAGCATCGCATGCGCTGGAATACAAAAATCCATATATAGATTTCCACCCGGACTCCCTTCCCCTGTATCTTCCTGATAGTAAATGGCCTACGCAAGGGCTATCTTTAGGATGCGAGTGTGTGTGAGAGAGCAGAGCCTGAATATAGAACATACCGTGCACATATGAATTTTGGTCTACCCGGGTCGACCAGGTAGTGCTCATTAAAGTGGATGGCCTTTTCAGGAAAGGTTTGGACCGTCGGCATAATCTTGAAGGGTCTACAGAACGGATGGAGACGGTTATTAAAGCTGGGTGGGTAATGCAAGCCCAGGGTGGCATTACGGCGCTATGAGATTATGTTTCTGATATGTGGCTGCTCGCAGTGTCCTTCACCACTACTTCCAAGGGAATGAAGCCGAGGAGAAATGCGAGGAGATCAATGAAAGAATATTACCTGTGTGGGTCAGGCTTGACAAGAAGTGATTTTATACTCAGGCAAGATGCTGGGTTCAAAGGAGCCTGAATGTTACTGTTCAGCTGAATTTAGAGTAGATCCACTGAATCAATAGGATTTGCTGCTTTTAAGTCGTTTTTGACTTATGGTGGTAAAGATAGGAAAACGCTAAGAAAACCCTGTCATGGGGTTTTCTTGGCAAGGTTTGTTCAGAGAAGGTTTGCTATTGCCTTCCCTTGAGGCTGAGAGAGTGTGGCATGCCCAAGATCAACCAGTGGGTTTCACCTACATGTTAACTTGCCATTCAGTTGTTGATTTGGTGGTTCTAGCTGGGACTAATCCAGAGAGTTCAGATCATAGTCTTACCTTCCTTCATTGTTGTCATTTGCCTTCAAGTCATTTCCAACCTATGGCAACCCTACAGCAAACCTATCATGAGGTTTTCTAGGGCTGAGAGTGTGTGACTCGGCCAAGGTAACCCAATAGGTTTGTATGGCTGAGCAGGGAATCGAACCCTGATCTCCACAGTTGTAATTCAACACTCAAACCACTACACCACACTGACTCTCACCATTGTACTACAGCATTGTATATAATGGATCTGGAGCATCTATCGATTTTGGTATCCAAATGGGGTCCTGGATACCAGTGGATACCTAAGCCATCTTGGGTAGATAGGCAGGAAAACAGTCTATCAACATAGGCTGGCATTCGTCTTGGACATATTTACAAATGGAGCCCTGGTCGCACAGTGGTTAAATGCTAGTACAGCAGCCACAAGGTTGTGAGTTTAGTCCCAGGGCTTCAAGGTCGACACAAGGCTACTGTGATATTACAGTCTATGGACATCCACTGTACAATGGTAGAGTGACGGGTGTGCTATGGCCCAATGTGCAATGCATGTTGTCTGTTCTGATGCTCCCTAGTCTACATCTGGCAACTGTCTAGGATGTGCCAGAGCATGCTAGGAGCACCCAATGTGCATCAGAGGTGCTTGACTACTCTTGCCAGTTCACTGGAGTACTCTTGCCAATTTCCACATCTTCACAATTCACTAACAGGGTTTTGTTGCATTTTTGGCAACGTAGCTACAGATTTATAAAGTTACGAAACATAAACTGTGATGTAGGAGCTTGGCTATCATAAATAAGTGAATTTATAAACATGCTCACAAAGCTTTTTCTTACTTTTAAACAAAAAATCCCAGCTTGCATACATTTGACAGTTTGTCCATGTACTCGTTTTCATTATGAGAGCAATGCTTTAGCTTTGGAGTGCAAAGCTGGAATACACATGTAATAACTTTATTATCATTGAATAACTACTGTGGGATTCCCTGAGTATTTATCTCTCACCAAGTGTATGGTGTTTTGGCCACGGCACCAAAATTGTGCTGCACTTTCATAGAGAAAAAAATAGGTTTGATTGGAAAAAATAATACTTCCTACAAGTTAAGCTTTTAAATCACATAGGCCCCCATGTAAATACTTGAAAATTATCCAGTAATTACTTATTTACATTGCAATTAAAAGGAGTAATTAGCATACATTTGCAGAGGATTTACATACTTATTGGTGAAAGTAGTTCTCTGCAGATGCACACACACACACACACAAAGAAAAAGATTGGTAGCCTTACTTTCATAAAGAGAAGACGAAAATACGCAATCGTCACATGGTCCGAAGTGATAATTGAAAATGATACCTTACCCACAAAAAGCAACCAGTTGGTCAGTAGTGGATGGCGACTCCCATCCCCATTGGAACAAGCTTGTTTTTAGCTGTTCCGGAGACTAAAACACAAACCACTGGATTCAAATCACAAGAAACAGTGCAAATTACTTAATGTATGATCTGTTCAACAGTGGAATGGACAGCTTTGGAGGACAGGTGGGTTCTCCTTCCTTGGAGGTCTTTAAACACACATTGGATGATCACCCTTCAGGGATGCTTTAGTTGTGTTTCCTGCATGGCAGGGGGTTGGATTAGGTGGGCCTTGTGGTCCCTTCCTGCTCTAAGATTCTATGACAAAAGACTTGGGAGCTTGCTGAAGATGTTTGCCTGGCCACACCATACATGGTCAAGAGCCTGGTTTAGATAAACCCTTGATATTATCCTACAAGACTTATTTTCCTAAGCTTTCAACCCTAGGCATACTAGATGAGCCTTGTGGTTCCTTCCACTTGTATGATTCTATGGCAAAAGACGGGAGCTTGTTGAAGATGTTTGGTTAGCCACACCATGTATGCATATTCAAGATGCTGAACTAGATAATCTCTTGATATCATCCTACAAGACTCATTTTCTTAAGTCTCCAACCCTGGCATACTGGATGACCCTTGTGATCCATTTCAACTGTATGATTCTTTGATACATCAGTCCGATCTTCCTATATCCAGGTGGGTCTTTACTTCTTCCTTTGAGTTGACCAGCAACACCTTCTAAGAAAGAGAGTGCAAAACTTTTCAGGTCCATCTCCACATCTTCTTCTCTTCTTCCTTGCTCAGGGCTGCAAGTGTATTGTTTACCTGCGTGCTTCCGAGGGTGAGAAATTTAACCGCCAAGTCTCGGGGAATGCCAAACATGTGGGGCTGACCCTGGGTCCTTCTGTCAGTGTGCCATGCCAGCATGTAATGAGGCCCTGTGAGGATATTGATATGACAGAACTAAAGGCCAAGGTGCAGGAAGGACAGCAATACCGAGGTCTCACTTCATTTGTTTCTCCCACCAAATCCATCACGTTAATGGGTCACCTTTCGGTGGCAGTCGATGATTACCTGCTTATCCAAGGAGAGAGGCAGGTACATGGGAGGTTGATGGGGGTTGCGAGGAGCAAGGAACGAGGTTTGGGAGAAGCGGCTGGTTGTCGCTGCTGTCTATAGATGGTAGGGTGCTTGTGTGTGTGTGTGTGGTGGATTGTGTGTGCGCTTGTGTGTGCAGAGTCTGAAGATTTTATGATGGGTCAGCTCGATCGTGTCTCCCCGTTAGATCAAGGAGATGGTGGCTTATCTGGGGGACAGACAGAATGACTGCTGCTATTGGTGGTGACAAATGATTGCTCAGAAAGGTGGGAGGTTGTTGCAAGGCCAGAGGGAACCTGTTTTATAGCACAAACCCTATGTGTGTGTCTGTGTGAGAGCAAACAACACATCTAGAAATTTATAGACAATGCCTAAGGTATGCCACCACTACAAAAACCCAACTGCAAGATAGGTAAGTTTGTTAATTTTCAGCTGTAGCTCTGGGAAGCCTTTCTGTGGTTTCCTTCACCTTCATCTCCGTCTTCCACAGATGTCCTGTTCAAAGACAGAGTTGCATTAGTCTATGCAAAGGGATCATAGTCCAGCACTCAGCTGATACACCACATTGGGTCTTTCAATGTCTCCTTAGTGTAGTGTAAATATCTGTATGTAGACATGTGCCACAGCAGCACTATGCTATCCCATGCAGCACTATGCAGAATAGCAACATTGCCCAACATGGGTCAGTGACTAGCTGCCATTGCGCAATGCACAGTACATGACGCACAACCACAATACATGGCAGGGGCTTGGATAAGATGGCCCTTGCGGCCTCTTCCAACTCTGTGTTTCTGTGATTCCATGACAGTGCTGCCTTGAAAAGAGCGCATATGTCTTTTATGCATTGGGAAAGGGAATGGCAACCCTTAACAATGTATTTGAATAACTTAGGTGGGGAAAAAATGTAAGAACATATGAGGAAAACACAAATGGATAATGGTTAATATTTTGTTATTTGTGTAAGCGAAAGGGAAGGAGATTGGGAAGAAGGGAATAGAAGTTAGAACGGAAGTTCATCGGGAGAGGAATGTATGTACAGTTTATAAGAAATGAATTGGTGATGTTAATTTGTATATAATATTGTACATGTGAAAAAGATAAAAACAATTAAAAAAAACTGGTCTTTTATGCATGAGTCAGGCTTGGTGTTTTTTGTGAGCTTGGCATGTTCTATGCAATTCTGAGTTATGTTTGATGTGCTGGGATGAATGATATCAATAGGGGCTGATTCTTGTATCATTACCAGCATCCTCCTTGTGTGACACCACAAGGCGCCACCCCAACTTTCAGTGTGGCCCTGAGACACCCAACTCTCGATGGCCCTGGAATCATCCTCATCTGGCAACACTACTTCCCATCAGCCCAGCATGCTAGTGCTGATGATGGGAATTATAGTCTGATGCATCCCGGAGGGTGCCATGTTTGAGATGGCCATTATGACCATTACAGCCACATACATTGCCAGTGACTTTTGGGGACTATTTTGATGGCAACAGTGGGGGACATCTTTTGAATGAATTGACAAAAATGAAAACAAGGCTCCAGGGGGTCCCACAAAGGAAATTCAAAACATGAATAAATACATATCTATGTTTGCGAAGGTTGTGGGGGGGAAGGGAGACCTGAAAATTGTACGAGTTTGGACCCTCAATGAAATGGGTAAGTTTGTGCAAGCTTATGTAAATCACACAAAAAGTGACAAGTTTTCCTATTAAAAGATAATTGTAATCAGGTTGCCGGACGTGGTTTGCACTGCTGATCGGAGATAGACGGCTAGTGCAAAAAGATGGATTGTTTTAATTTGCACCAATTAAATTGAAGTTCATCGGATCATCTTCCTCAATCTTCATGAATACTTTATTTTCTGGCTGCTATGGAGCTATTAAAAAGAATGATTGAGCCTAACGCTGGGCATAGTGTGTTTTATGAAATATCACCTTTAAAGAATTTGAGTACGCCATTTTCATAATGAGTTTTCTAGTACCTAATACCCTTCTATATTACTACATCTTTTACAGCGGGGGGAGTCTGATCTGGAAAGGGCCCAAAACCTCCAGGTTTGGGCTAGAAGAAGATGACAGATCATGTATCATATCAATGCTTTGGGAAAGAAAATAGATTTGGAATTGGAAGACACAGTACTTATTTTGGTATTCCTTCCTTTGGTATTCCTACACAGAAAGTTTTATTGAGTCACTGTTGGCCATGGTGGCTGCAGAAATCTGAAAAGCCACAGACCAAGCCAACAATCAAAGACAGGGATATGTAGTCTTGCTATCAATTGTTGTTGGATTGCAGCTCCCATCATTCCTAACAACGCAGTAGTGAAGTCCAACAACATATGGAGCTGCCAAGTACAGCTCCATCCTCCCTTGGTCCTCCTTCTATGTTCCAGCTGCCACTTTTTGTGGCCTATGAGAGAGAGTAGAGAGAGAGAGAGAAGAGTTAGGGACAGCTCCATCTACCTTGGTCCATTAGTTGGTGAAAAGTCCTCCCTCCATGTGTCCAGAGGCAAATCTACACATAAGTGTATTGTGTGAATTGCTGTGGATTTTCACACATTTGCAAAAGTATTAAATTGTTTTAACTTTCCTGTGTTATTCACATCTATCTACCTTCCCTCTGCCAAAAATGTGCAGCCATCCAAATTCATGCAAAGCAGACGGATGGCCACATGTATGATAATGCGCTTCCTTGCAGATGCTCCTGGATACTCCAGTAACAACCGCAAAGCCCTTTTCTCTGGAGTTTAAGGAGTTTTTCATCCCATCCCCAGAATGTCCAAACTCCTCCAAATCATGTGCGGAGGGACTGCAATTGGAATTGATCGGAAAGAGGAGCATTTTCATCCTGGAGTCAAGCCCTCAGCTTATTCCTGAAAGACTAGAGCCTAGACTTTTTGCTGAATCCAACAATTCATTTGTTTGTCTTTCCATAATGTATGCATGCTGAATTCAAAAGAAGGGCATCTTCCAGTCCACAATATTAGAAGTGCACAAGGTATTATCTGTCAGGAAAAAGCCACATGGGATATATAGTCACAAGAAATATAATGTGTATAGGAATATGAGGCAATGACAAAGTGAAAAGATGCAAATTGATATCACCTGAGAGTCATTGAGTGGACAGTAATGTATGATGCAATGTGAGGGCTAGATTGAGCCAAGTATGGTATGTCAATCATAATGTATGTACACGCCCAGGAGGTGGCAACTGTATAATGAATAGAGAGACAAATGTCTATATAAGCAATAATGTATGGCAATACATTTTGTGGGTATAGAGGAGTATAGTAGTGTGGGTATTGAGAAGTATAATAGTGTGGATTTTGTGAGTAGTGAATTGTTTTGTGCATAGTGTATATATTAGAATAAAAGTAGATCTTTTTATAAGAAGACTACTGTGTTGACTGGTGTCTTGAGAGCTGAACAAGAACCAGCAGACTGCAGAGAAGATTGGAAGACATCTTCAGCCAATACTCAGAGCTACTGGTCAAACTGGTTGTTCTTCCGCTGACCAGGGTGGTGAGAGTGAAAGCCAGGAGAAGAGCTGCAACTCCCATCATCCCTAACATTATCTTGACCTTGCTTTGAGGAAGAGGAGGAAAAGCAGAGGAAGAGGCAAAGGAAAAACAAGAACGGGGGGAAGAAGAAGATCTGTGCACCATCATCTCTGAGGCTTTCCATGATGCAGCATCTCTGCGGTATTGCATCCCCTGATATTCCACAAAGCCACCCCTTCTCTCTCGCATAGTTTTGAGCAGCAGCAATCATAATTAACACTGCTAATTAATCAGGGCATAACTTATTAATTGCTAGCATACCAAAGTTCTCTTGGAGCAGGTGCCGCCGTGGTGGCTGCGTGGGACCCTAATGAGATAATAAAGAGGATCTTAAGGCACCACGTCGTGGGCAGGCAGTGGCCCAGCGAAACCTCAACATCTGGGCAAACTGGCAGCTGCAGTTTGTGTGTGACCCATCCAGAAAGAAAGAGCTTGTGAGATGTAGCTTGGGAGTCAGCAAACGTTGGTGTTTTCGCTGAATTGTCGAGCAGCAATGGCTGCTTTCACAGATAACCAGATTCCCATTTGAAATGAGTCTAGAAAGTATGTCTCTCCGATTTGAACTTTCCTGTGCTACAGAGGTTAGTTGGCATTGTCCATCGTCAGGAGATCCATTTTGCGGGTGATCAGAGCCTGGGCAAATAACATTTTTGTCAAGTTTGAGAGAAGATTCAAGCCAGGTGAGGTTACTAAGGACTTTATCACACTAGGAGGATCCCTAAACTAGATTTAAATTTGCTTTAACTTCGTGTTATTTCACTTTAGCAGGAATGTGGTGTGATAAACTTCCCGCATTTTCAGGTTTTTTAAAAATTTAAATCTAGTACAAATCCTATTTCTCAGCAGGTCTCCCTGGTGTGATAAGGTCCTTAAGTTAACAGTGGCCCGTTCCGCACGGGCGTAAAGTATGTCCCCAGGATGTACTAGGGTTAGGAAAGGGCATCCTTTATGCATGCCCCTAACACTAGTACGTCCTGGGGACATACAAAATGGCGGCGCCCGTTCTACATGGGTGCCGCCATCTTGACGTCGCAGTCGTGTAGCATCCACACGTCCCACGATGGAAGTGACTCTACGAGTGCGCCATTGGCCACTTGTGGCGCCACTTCTGGGACGCAAAAAGAAGCCGCTTTTTGTGGCTTCTTTTTGTTACGTCTGGGAACCATGCGGTTTGACTGCTGTGGTTCCCAGATGCAACAATCTGCGGCGGCAGACCGCCATTTTCAAATGGTCTGTAACGCGCCTAAGTAACTTCTTCTGACCTGACGCCCAAAACATGAATGGTTTATTGCTGGAGCATTCCTGGTTCTTCCCGGGATAAGTCCTCTTAGGTTGCAATGTCATCTGAAAATCTTCGTCACGATTGCCCGACTTTCCCAGCAAAATGCCTTTTGAATCCGTTGATTTCCCTCGTGTGTGTGTGTGTGTGTTGTGTGCTTTCAAGTCATTTCTGACTTATAGTGACCCTAAGGTGAATCTATCATGGGGTTTTCTTGGCAAGATTTGTGCAGAGGAGGTTTGCCATTGCCTTCCCCTGAGGCTGAGAGCATGTGACTTGTGCAAGGTCACCCAATGGGTTTCCTGACTGAGCTGGAAATCGAACTCTGGTCTCCAGGGTTGTAGTACAACACTCAACTTACTATGCCACGCTAGCTCCAGGAATGATCATGAATTGTTGTTGTTGTTGTTGCTGTGTGCTTTCAGTTCATTTTTTATTCATGGAAACACTAAGACCACTATCATGGGTTTTTCTGGGGTTGAGAGTGTATGACTTGTCCAAGGTCCTCAAATAGCTTTCCATGGTTGAGCAGAGAATCGAACCTTGATCTCTAGAGTTGTAGTCCAATGCTTCAATGAGGGAAGAAACCAAAACCGATAGATCCTCCTGCATCTCTAGATTTTAGCCACAGAGATTATGCAAGCAAAGGCTTGCTTAGAGAAACGACAAGACAAAAGACCCTTGATGCAGACATGGCTAATGCACCTGTGCCTCCATAGGCATAATATTTCATGACACGCAAGTTAAGGCCCTGTCTTTTCCCTTCCCCCTCCCCTTGTTCCCAATTGCACATGACCCCATATGATCTGCCTTGACTGCCTTCGACTTAATTGTCCTAAAATTGGTGATAGATTAAAAGAAAATAATTAGCCCTAATTATCTTAATTGAATGGCTAATTCCTTAATTAAGAGGCTTAATGTCTGCCCCCCCCCCATTCTTTTTTTTTTTAAACTGCATACCAAATAATCTCTGCAAACAGAAGAAATTTGGGAGTTTCCAAGACAGCAAGAAAACAAGGCTGGATAGGTGAAGCCAGCAAAGCTGAGCAGACCCAGCTAGAAATGGTGATGGAGCCAAGCTATAAATAGCCTTTTGCAATTAAAATTAGGACAATTGCTTTTTTTATCTGGGTAGGTTTTTTCTTCCTTCCTTTCTTTTTCCTGGTCTGGCATGACAGCGGTGTGTAACAAGAAAAGATCTCCTTTTAAAGATCTTTCTCCCTCTTTCTGTGTTTCTTACTCACTCCCTCCTGCATTTTATCCAGAGGAGTAGCTGGGCTTGCTAATTAGGAAGCTTTTGAATTAGATTATTTGCATGTCTGAACAGGGTGAGGATATTAACCATCCCGAAGGACACGCTATAATAACCTCTTCAGTGGCTTTTAAGATCCCCCAAGGAACCAGATAGCCTAGACAAGGGAAGGAGGGGGCTAAATCTATCCAAAAGAAGGGAAAGTGCCTAACGATTTTCTCCAATTAGGTATGGATTAGTCAGCCTGGTGTCTTTCTCCCTGAAAGGTGTTCTCTTCCCAGAGTGTTCGAGAAAAAGGAAGGAGGAAAAAAAATCCAAAGGGGAAATTGGAATAGGCCCCCTAAATGAAATCGCACTGCCTTTGTCTCTCCTCCAAGAATAAAACAGCAAAATCAATACGGGCGGTGGATAAAGTTAGGGAGACGGTGCGCAGGGAGGCGGCGGTGGCAGGAAGATGGCCCACACGGAAAGGAAGGCTCCTTTTATTGTTTGGCTCCGAGCAAGACCTTGATATTTATGGGAGCATGCCACACTCTAGCGGAGTGCCGGATGATTTGCGTGACACGGTGGCCCTGATTAACCAAGGCGTTTGGGTATTGCTTGGCAAGGGAGGAGAAGCCATGCCAGCCAGGGAGACAGGGGTTTTGCAAGCTGGAAATGTGACTTCTGGTTTGCTTTTAATTTTGCTGCCGCACTGCAGAATTAATGTGGTTTGGCACTGCTTTAACTGCTAGCAGAGTTGTTGTGATACCAGAGCTCTCTGACAGAGAGGGCTCAGTGTCACACAAAATGACAAATCCTAGCATACCATTGCATTAAGCTGTGGCAGTTAAAGCGGTATCAAACTGCATTAATTCCCTAGTGTAGGTGCAGCCCTAGAGTTACAGAAAACACCAGCGATTTATGGGCCATGTCCTGATGCTCAATGGGTAGCGATGCACATCCAGACTGTATCACATGGAGGTTTTAAACTATGGCAGTGGCAAAAAAAAGCCTGCACCTTTGGCATTACTTATCACACAGTGTCATCCCCCAACCCATTGCTGCGGTGTCTCTGAAGCACTGTTAGAGGGCATCTGTGCATTGACAGGAAAACATTTTAGTAAGTGGAGTCTCCTTATCCAAAGTGCTTGGGACCAGAAGTGTTTTGGATTTTAGAATTCCTGTGGATTTTGGAATATTTGCACATCTCAAATTTTCAGGTAGCAAAGATATTCCAGAACTCGTCTAATGGAGGCTGCTGTTAACTTTTGTTGTCAAATGACAGCCACACTTAAAGAAATCCTCACAGCCCCCTGAGCGCCCTCCGAGATTTACCAGCCAGAAAAGAACGCTGCTAAACTCAATGAGGCACCAAATGGAACAAAGCAAAGGAATATATTTTTTTGGGTCAAAATGCCATTGATTTCTCTCTTTTATTGCCGGGATTTAATTTGAAGGGAGCTAAACGAAAGCTTCAGGAGAAATATGATTATTATGAAATGCTTGGGGTGGTTAAGCCTGGTTCAATCCATGGCACCTGTGGGGATGAGTCTGTGCCACTTTCCTCTATCCTACTTTACACTTTGGATTGGGAACTCTAATATTGCTCTCTAATTCGAATGGATTTCTAAAACTGCAATAAAGGAAACAATCCAGAAGAAGGTCAGGGGAGGCAGGAGAGGGGGAAGAAAAAGAAGAACGGCCGCAGATCACAAGCAGCCATAAACATCTGAGAATGTGTTGGGCTTAAATCATCCCATTGGTAAATACAGAATTCTTTTGTACTATGAACTATTGTAGAGGCTTGTCTATATATTCAAATGTGCTAAAATAATGCATTCAAACTTTCTTAGGATGGAAGGCCTCCATTGTCCTTCTGGAACCCAACAAGGCTTGCACCTTCACCCAGAGCTTAAAAGTTACTTGTTGGGTGTGTGTGACAGAGAGTTACTTGCCATTCATTCTTGCTTCTCCAATTTCTGGGAGAAACAAATACATTTGCGGGTAAGTTTGGAGGTGAAATTTCCACCCATCACACTGGCATGAAAGGGACATGGGTTCAGCTATACAGGAAGAGCTTTATCACATTACAAACAAACCTGGCATGCAAATGGAAAGTGTTCTCTTTCTGTCCCTGCATGATGTCAATGCACTTTCTTTTCCAGTCGTAAAGGCATGGGAGAGGGTCATAATAAGAGTCATGTTGGCCACATAAGCACCAGAGCAGTCCTCGAACAATGCTGGTTCTTGGGCTTAAAAATGGAGATGAGCATCAGCCCTTACAGTCGGTTATGACTAGACATTCATGTCAAAGGACTACCTTTACTTTTACATTTTTGTGGCTTGGATGCACGACTCTTTCTACTGCAGTCTTTGAAAAAGAAAATGGACATCAATCTGTTACTTGCAAATAATTAAAGAAGAAAACCAAAAGCAAAGCCTGCACCGCTGTATCTTCAAACTCTAGAAAACCCCTGGCATATCTAGTTGAGATGCCACCCAGCACATGCCTAAATATACTGGATGTATATACAGTGCATTTAATAAATTTGTATGCATTGCTTATGCATGCAAAGTAATTATTCCTGGCATCATGCACTCTTGCAGAGATCATTATGGTCTGTATTAGTGCCATAAAGGTGGCTGAAATGGAGAGACACTTCATGATTGGGATCTTGGAGTTTGCAGAAGTGAGAATTTCATGACAGATGAGATCAGCTTCAACCTATCTTTGGGTTGTTTGTTTGTTTCCGAGCTCTTGAAAAACTCAGTTCAGCGATAATCCCTTGAGGAAAGATTGTATCTCACAAAAGGAATGCTTTATCAGTCTCAGGAGTCAGCCGTGTTAGTGAGACTTGAATTGGTGGCTGTAGGTTTTGCAAAACCGTGTTGGCTGGAGTCAAGTGCGCTAGTCGCACCCGCTGAAGAGGAGATGCCACTTAAAATATAAATAGGAATGAAATAGGAAAAGGCTTGGAATTGTTATTTTTTAAAATAATTTAGCATGGTCCTTTACAAGATCCAAAGGAAGAAAAGATTCTGCTCTTGGATGCTTACAGTCCACTTGTTTCTAGTGTGAAGGGGAATGAAGAGCAAAATAGTGAATCCTGGAGACATGACAGTGAGGGGAAGTAAGGCTGTGTCTACACTGCAGAAATAATCCAGGTTGATGCCACTTTAAATGCCATAGCTCAGTGGTATGGAATTCTGTTATTTGTAGCTTTGTAAGATATTTAGTCTGCTCTGTCAGACACCTCTGGTACAACAATAAACTACAAAGCCCAGGATTCCATAGCCTTGAGCAGTTAAAGTGGTGTCAAACTGGATTATTTATGCAGTATGGATGCAACCTAAGAAAAGCTACAGATCCCCCTGTAGAGTCTTTGAACGTTGCAGGACCAAATCAAATAAACCATGCAAATTGTACCAAGCCTTATGTTCAACTAGGTGTGGTAGAGATTTGTACGCAGCCCTTTACTCTTGCCTGGAGGTAACCCAGCAAGACGGGATAATTTGTAACTGCATCACCCACCTGGCAATGACCCATGACAAATTAAGACTTGGGGCTACATCTTGAGATCTAGCAACTCTAACATTGCAGGTTCATTTTATTGCAAAATGCTTCACTCTTTATGCTGAGCAATACCACCATCATGCTATTCAACACAAAAATTGTGTTGCACAGTACCTCCATAACTCTGCAAGTAGAGAGTTACTCTACTCAGCCCTGATTTAGGATTCTGAGCTGTATGTGCTTTGGGCTTTCAGATCATCATCATCTCCATCAACTTAAAAAGGCCTTTCTCTAGTTCTGGCTTGTTCGTTTCTCAGCAAAGAGGCAGCTCTTCTTTTTTTGGTGGCCGTTTGCATTTTCCATCTCCTTGAGACGAGTGGCTGGTGGAGCCCAAGGAGAGGCTTTATCAGTTGCTCCACAAGAGGAAGCCAAGCCATGAATTATATTGAGAATAGAACCAGAGCAAGGGAGAGTGGGATTGTGGGCCGCTAGGCGACAATAAACTTGTCCTGACAATGTGTCCTCCATCATTCAAGTTCAGAGATACCAGATCTGGACTTTAACTACAGTCTCTTTCTCTCTCTCCTCTCTTCTGCTCCTTCTTTATCTCTTTAAATCTCTCATGTGACCCAAGAAAGAGATGGAGGTTACCCTCAAGGATATCTGCTGACAAGGAACTTGTGCAAAGGAAGTTTATAGCTGACTCGTGCCAGGGACAAGTGTTGCTTTTAGATTTACCTGTAAGCTTTGAAACTGGAGATCTGTTGTCTGATTGTGTGTGTGTGTGCAACTGTGCATTTGTGTGTAGATGTAGATTTAGAAAAGTTGGAGAGGGATGTTCCTCCATTTCCTGATGGGAGGGAGATGCTGCTGCTGCTGTTGTTGCTGCTAATAATAATAATAATAATAATAATAACAACAACAACAACAATAATAATAGGCCTGTCTTAGCCCTTGCATGGGACTACCCTCCCCATTAGTTTCCACCTTCCTTCCTTTGTACAGTTGCCCCTCCAAGTCTGCGGACTTGAGATGCGTTGACTTGAAAATCCGCGGAGTGGCGACTGCTGTTACTGCCAATGGAGACACACGTTCCGCATGCATGCACCCCATTCAAGCCTATGGGGATTGAATATGCGTGGGTTTTGGAACTCATGTTAGTGGGATTGGGGTTTCCTAATAGCTGTGCTAAGAGCCATTGTGTTGTTGCACTTTCACTATTGGAGCCCAAGCTTCGAATATTCGCTCAAGCGTAGAAATGCACTGGGTGATCTTGGGCCAAGGCACCCTTTCCTGAACAAATCTTGCCAAGAAAGCCCTGTTTTGCTTTAGGGTCACCATGAGTCAGAAGTGACTTGAAGGCAGACAACAACAAGTTCTGTACTGGATTGCCCCTAAGTGTCCATGGGTCTACAGCGTCCATCCACGTTTACGTATTTGCACACTACTCAGAGCAGCAAAGAGCAGTCGAGAAACAACCACAAATTATGGAACACTGAGATGGTAAAAAAAGGTTGATGATACAAATACTGGATTAGATAGAATCACAGAGAGTTCGTTGAGACTTATAGAGTTGGAAGAGACTCCAAGGACCATGCAGTCCAGCCCCATTCTGCCATGCAGGAGGACACAATCAAAGCATTCCTGATGGATGGCCTTCCATCCTTGGTTTTAAAACCTCCAATGAAGGAGACTCCACCACTTTCCAAGGCAGCGTCCTCCATTGTGGAACAGTTCTTCCCATCAGGATGTTCTTCCTAATGTTTAGGTGGAATCTCTTTTCCTGTAGCTTGCATCCATGGCTCCGTGTCCTAGCCTCTGGAGCAGCAGAAGGCAAGATAATGCAGCCTTTGGCTCAGAGGCCTTCTGCCTTGCCGGTGACCAGTGATGTTTCCTTCTGTGCGTCAGGACAATATTGACCCTGGGTCCATTTATGGCTCGGGGACTGCTTATCTCGAGTCTGGATTTCAAACTGCGCCACCTATGACCTCAGCCTGGCCTTGACCTGGGACATTAATCTGTGGCTGGACAGTGAGCCTACATCACCATAATGTAATAAAACCCAAGGGGTTTTCAGCTGCACGGGGAAGTCATTCAATTCCCTTGGAAGTCAAATTCTTTGAAAAACAACCACTGTATATATATGTATGGCAAAGCATTCAAAAATTAATGGAGAAAAACCCCGGCGCTTGGTTGTCACCGTGAGAGGCAAACCATTAAGAAGCGTAACCTCTGCTTTCAAAAAAACGTGATAAAATTACAATTTAATTTTATAAAGATAATTTATGAAGGAATACCTCATTGCACATGTTAATAGCTTGTGCTTAAAAATAATAATAATCAACTTGATTGCTAGGCAGCCATTAAACAAGTCGCTTTCTTGCTTCCCCCCGATTCGAGATCCTTGCGTACAGTTTAACTGACCAATTCTGTATGCGATATTTGAAATTTTGTTGGGGGGGGGAGTAATTATCAAAGTCCTAAGCAGTGAGTTAATTTCCAATGAATGGGTAATTTTATTCCAACGATTTTACATTTAATTAACTAAAGCTATAAGTAATTTGAAATTATAAGGCCATGCTTATTCATCCCCCCCCACTGCCACCCAGTTTCAGATAAAACTCTTTAGATGGAAACCAATATACTCTCTGACTGCTGCCACACTGCAAAATTAATGCGGCTTGACGTTGCTTTAATCGTCATGACTCCATCCTATGGAATCTTGGGATTTATTGTTTTTTGGGACAGCAGAGCTCTCTGACGCAGAAGGCGAAATATTTCACAAAACCTACAAATCCCCGAATTCCATAGCAATGGGCCATTGGAGTTAAAGCAGAACCAAACTGCATTAATTCTACAGTGTAGATGCCACTTCTGTCATGTCTTCTCTGGAGGAATACTCTGAAGATGAACAAGAGCTTTCTGGGGCAGATAGTAGAGAAGAATAGACTGTCCCAGATTATCCAGAGCTTTGGTTAGAAATAAATGATGACATAATGTGTTGGACTCTAGAGGCCAGGGTTCAATTTCCAGCTTGAACATGAAACCCACTGGGTTTCGGGCAAGTCACACTCTCTCGGCTACAAGTGAATGTAATGGCAAACCTTCTCTGAACACACCTTGCCAAGAAAGCCCTATGATAGGGTCACCTTAAAGCAGTGCTTCTCAATTATTTTCTGTCATGCCCCCCCCCCCACAGGAAGAAGAAAACATTTTGCGCCCCCCGCGCGACTGTAAATAGTATTTGCCGAGGTCAAATGAGCCCCCCTTTACGGAGCCTCGCGCCCCCCCCCTGGGGGGCGCGCCCCACTATTTGAGAAGTACTGCCTTAGAGTCACCTGAAGTCAGAAATGACAACAACAGCAACAGCAACCACAACCACATTTCAAGAGATGGGAATTCGACATGTAAACAATGGAGAAGCCAAAAATCACCTTCATCTTGAAGTAGTGCCAACCATTGAAAACATGGGCAGATCTGATGTCCTCTTGAAGAACTGGCCGCTTGTAATGAAAGACTTCTCAGGAGTTAGGTCTTCTTTGAAGACTTGAGCCTAAGAAGGGCTCTGATGTCTTGTTTCTGAACCTCAGTTCTCAGCCCCCCCTTTTTTTTGTAAAGTGAAGCATTAAATACATTAAGTCTTGGAATCACATGAGTTGAGAGTCAAGAGCAAAGCAGGGTGCAATTTCCGGAAATGTTGGTTGTCAGCAACCAACCAGGCGAGGCAGGGACATTTTTGTCCTGATGGACTACTACATCTGTTGCCGGATGCAGCACATTTTCAATAAATATACTCTGACTGATGCAAACCCTCCCTTTCCTGTCTATGTTCACTTGCGGTAGGTATTATCTGCTTTGCATCTGTGTCTTGTGGCTGCCGGGGTACCCCTGTTTGTCTCCTGCATGGGCGCATCTCTCTGTTCTGACCCCAAGTCTTGAGAGTTAGGTCTGCCACCCTCTTTGTCTCAATGTTTGGGGATCTGGGAAGGGGGCATGACATCTAGATTGCAAACCCTAGAACAGTTGGTGGCTTCCAAGTTTCAGTGCCTTGACTCACCCTCTTGATGTTCCATCAAAAACTCTGAACAGATTTCCAGCCCACTAACATTGGAATGACCAGATACTTCTGGAAAAGGCATGGACATATCTTCTGAAACCATGCTTTTCCTGCGTACCAGATTTTGACCGGCTGGAGTTAACAGCTCAGGACTTTGTCTCCATCAGTGAAAATCTATTATCCTTCTCTTCCGTCTCAAGTTGACTGCCCTGATTATGTGTCCCATGGGGTGACTATAGCAGCTTTAGAGGTAACTAATCCATGATAAGTGATTTTTGAGTCTGCACCCAAGGGTGAGCGGGTGGGTGAAAGTGTCGCTTTTAAGGATAAGTGGCAGAGATTTTAAAATAAAATAAAAAATATTACTTTAAGCCCATATGAAGTGAGCATCAAACATTTGCCGCTGTTTTTCTGCCAGCTCCCCCCATATTTTTAAGCGCCTTTCCAAGTGGTTTTCGTCGCAGCTGGTATTTCGAAATTATGCAGTGATGGTTTGGGGAGATTTTTGTTGGTTTGAAGTTGCCTCTCTACTCATTAGCTATTTGACTGTTTCTCCATGATGCAAAGAGAGGAATGATGTTTGTGTTGTGCGTGCGCATGCTGTGCTTTCATCGGAATGAAAAAAGGTGCCCATCCTATCCATTTCTTAATCTGCTTCTTGGATGGAAGATCAGAAAGAGTTGCCGATCTTCTAATTTATTTCAGAGTTTTGAGGCAGGCAGGAGGAGGATTTGGGAGGAATTTCTAGGTCATCATTTTCCTATACATTCCAGATTTGTTCATACTCCTACATTCCCTTTATGTGATGTAAATCCTTTACACGATCGAGCTACGTCGCTTTTCTAACTGCTTTTCTGCTAGGGATGGGAAGAATGTTTCAAAATCTTCAAAAAGTGTTCAAAAATGTGTTTCCTCATGTGTTGGGAAACTCCAAGGAGGAGCATCGTGGACTGACAAGAATCTTTGGGAGTTCATCTGTGCAAAATTTGCGTGTGCTTTTCTGGTATAGAAAACAGCATTTTATTTGCAAAAAAACCCCCCAACAACAACATTTCTCTACAGAAATATTGTATTTGGTGCAGAAAATGTTTTCCCACTCTGCATGGAAAATGCTGTAGTTAAGGACTAGGATCTATTAGACCAAGGCCCCATACAGACAGGCCAAAATAAAGCTGCTTCAGGTCACTTTGGAGGTATTCTGTTTCAATGATGCATGAGTCCTAAGAGTCCAGAAGCTGCGCCAAAGCTGCGCTCTAGTTCTTAGGACTGGATCATGGCTTTGGCACGGCTTCCGGTCTCTTAATACGCATGCATAATTGAAACAGCATACTTCCAAAGTGACCTGAAGCAGCTTTATTTTGGCCTGTCTGTATGGGGCCATAGTCTACAAGAGCTCATGCTACAATGTCTATTGCTCAGTTAGTCTCACAGGTGCTACAAAAATCCCTTTGCATAAATGATGTTACATTTGTTGAATGACATCCCGACAGATTTATTGGTACGTGGACTGAAAACCTGTTTAAATAAATATGTAAGGAAATAAATAAATCATCTCTTGATGTTGTGGCACTAGGATGGGCCTGTTTTGTTTTCTGTAAGCATTCCTAGTTATCCAAGCACTTGTTTGTTCCAGCCTCCTTCCTTGTCAGTTTATTATTTTTGTATAGAAAAACCCAAGATATCTGCATCCTATTTTCCATAAAAGATACTTTTGGCCACTACTTTCCTCTATTTTGCCAAATAACATCTGGAGGAACGATGAGGAATAATTGCGGGTGATGGCAATGCATGTATGAACTTGTCCATCTTGGGAGCATCCTATTCAAAGAAGGGGGGCAGGACATAGAATGACAGAGGTGGAAGAGACCCCAAGAGACCCCTTGGGCAAGTCACACTCTCTCAGCCTCAGAGAATGGCAATGACAAATCCACTCTAAAGAAATTTGCCCCATGATTGCTTTGCCTTAGGGTTGCCTTAAGTTGGAAATGACTTGAAGGGACACAGCAGCAGCAACAAACCTTGGGTTTGGTGCTGAAGTGGTGGGATGTCATGCGGACAGGTTGCGCCAGAACTGGAACTGGGTCATCTGGACTGATCATCGTTGGAACAGAGGGAAGGAGGGCTTTTTATTGGGCCAGACAGGGCCAGAGAGACCATAACCAAGGTTTTCTGAGACCATGTTTAAGCAAATCTTTGAACTTAATACGGAATTAGCAGAGTTTTGTACTTTCTCTCTCCCCAACCCCCATACTCTGTGCTCTTATGAGAAAGTCAGTTTTGTGTCTGAGATAGCAAATTATAAATGCTAATTAGAGACGGGAATTTCCAATCTTCGTCTCCCGCTCCTTCTTCTCTGCTTAACAGTAATTAAAAAGGTGTCCCTCTTTCTTTGAGGACAAATGGCAAGGATGGCTTTGAAGCTCCAGTGGTGATTTCTGGTTAGCGATCATTACTGCTGATGGATTACTATTTCTAAGTGGCATTTTTTTTGTTCCACTCCTGCCCATTATGGCATAATGGACTATCTGGGAGTAGGCCTATGCGATGAGGCCACGATATGGAAAAGATTAGATCAGATTGATGGTTTTGTTGGAGCTTGGCAGATGGAGGGTACAGCTGAAAAGCCACTGAAGACAGAAGATGGTTCCAGAAAGAATATGGGAAGTCTTTTCTTCCTAAATGATGGCAGTCTGGATAATCATAGAAGGAGAGTTGGAAGGTGTTTCAAGGGCCATGTAGTCAAACCCTGCCTTACAGGAATATACAATGCCAGCTTTGCTGAATGATGCCCATCCAGCCTCCGTTTAAAGACCTCCAAAGAAGGAGAGCCCATCACTCTCCAAAGCAGACTGAATAGCAATTACAGCCAATAAATTCTTCATAACGTTTGGGTGGAATTTCCTTTCTTCTCATTTGAATTCATTGGTTCAAGTCCTTAGGGCTGAAGGGCGGGATATAAATACAGTACCATACCAAAAGTCCTGGTCCTGGGCAGCAGAAAACAAGGTTCCTCCATCTTCTACTCAATGATCAAGATTAAATTGTATCCCATACCAGTATGGCATAGTGGTTTGAGCATTGGACTATGACTCTGGAGGCCAGGCTTCAAATCCCTGCTCTGCCATGAAACCCACTAGGCAAACTTGGGCAAGTCACACTCTCTCAGCCTCAGAGGAAGGCAATGGTAAACCTCCTCTGAACAAATCTTGCCAAGAAAACCCCATGATAGGGTCGCCATAAGTTTGAAATGACTTGAAGGCACACAAGAACAACAACAACCCCCCAATTAGACTTGACTATTTTTACCCCCTTTGCTCATGCTCGCTGTTTGCTTGGAATATTCAGAGCTGGGAATTTTCATTCCAAGCAAATGCCATCTTGTGTTTTTCAGTATGTTTCAGTTCTGAGATGCAGAGGCAGCCTTTGCAGTTGATGGAGAGGCCCATCAAGGCATCAATTTTTATAAAAGATTGGTCGGTTAGCCTCTGACATGGCACCGTTATCACCCCAAGGTTCTTGTTCCTGGGTTTTTGGCTGGATTGTTTCTCCCTCTTTTTCAACTGTGCCAAAAAATTAAAATGACATCAAGTTAATTTTTGAATATGGCAGCATTATCATCCTTCTGGTTGCCATTTCAAAAAAGACTTTCCATTATGGCTGTTTTGCTTGCCTGTCAAGAGGAGAGGAAAAACCCTTCCATCTGTTGGCTTTCTTTCTTTCTTTCTTTCTTTCTTTCTTTCTTTCTTTCTTTCTTTCTTTCTTTTTTTCTCGCCACAGAGAGTACTCTGGCAGAATGTAATGCGGCATTGTATATTTCTTCCCTAATGCTCTTTTGAACAAAATCATCTATTTCATCAACAGTATATCAGCGGTGACCAAAGACCATTAAATAATGCATCTCACTCAGGAGCGATGGAGCAAGGAGAGGGCTCTGACCTGTTTTAAACCTTATTACTTTCTTGCATTATGTCCCTCGCTGCAATCTTTTTGTTTAAGTGATTTGAGCTCAGGCATTGCTTCCTGCTTTTAAAATATGGCAGGCTGGTTATTTCAGAAGGTCCCGGCGTTGGTGTTCTCTGCTTCCATACACAGAAAGCGGGGGGTATTAATCTTTGTTCCACCTCACTAAAAATATGTCTAGATGTTGTTTGAGAGAGGGAAAGAAATGATCATAATGTTTCTCATCCAGGGAATTAATGCAGTTGGGATACGATGGAAACAAACAGACCGATCTGATCAGGACTGGATTTTTTTTAATTTGACCTCCAATCCATCAATGAATGCAGAATGTTCTTTAAAGTCTGGTTCATGTTGTATCTTGTTTCTTCACAGGTCTCTCAATTGTAAAGTTGTCGTACATTGAAGTCAACTTGACAGCAAATAGAAGCAGCAGCAACAACATATAAGGCGCAATGGGTTTCGATTTGTCTGGACTCAAGCCATGTAGAAATTCCACCCATATGAATGTCAGTAAAATAATATTTCTCAAGCATCCCTGGACCAGTGGCTCCCAAAATACATTCCCCAGAAGAAGTTGCATTAGATCTCCTCTCATCCCCAACCAGAAAGCATCATGACCAGGGATAATCAGAACGGTGGCCCATCAAACCTTGAGGAGCACTAAACCCAGAGATAGACAACCTGCTGTCCTCCAGATGTTTTGATCTACAACGTATATTGTTATTATTGCTGGAAGGAGAGGCAAGCAACCAGTGACTGTAAAGGGGCAGGGAAGGAAAGACTTGGCTGTTTTTTAACAACTGTCGGATCCTCCCAATGATTCCTTATGGCTTGCTGTGGGTCCCATTCGGGGCCGTCTCCCTCTCTCGCCTACTCCAGCCTGAGGGGAGAGAAAGGCACATACATCTCCTCACCAGTCTAATGAGGTGAGAGACAGAGGGAAAGGAGTGTGCATGTGTGTTTGTGTGCTCCCCCGGCTAATTTTCCAGCCGGCAACTGCTGCATTGGCTCTATGTGCTGCTGGAGGGACCCATCCTTCTTCTCGATTAGCAGCAATGGCTCCAAGGCATTGCACAGTAGCTTTTCGGCAGGACAGAGGTTGGGAGAGAGGGGTTGTTTCGCTGCCGAGTCAAGGCTCAGCATTTAGCATTAATTTTTAAACAAATCCTCTGCGGGAAGCATGCCCCTGGTTGGATATGCCCTTGCTTCCTAGGTGTCAGACAGCTTCAAAGTACTCCCTCTTGGAGAGATGAACCTGTGGGTGAACTGAGGCTAGGGATGGAGGAGAAATGCTGCTGGCTCTCCTCTGAGTGCAGTAAATCTGCACTTTCAGAAACAACACCTGAGAACTGCAATTCGGTTTCGATAGTGTCCAAATTTTCATCGGTGCTGTTCCTCAACACATATGAGCACGCATCCCTTAGGGTACAGGGTGCAAAATCCACCCGTTTTGGAAACGAAACAAACACTAAGGTAGAAATATCAAAGGGGGGAAATGCATCATATCAAAAGGAAATGAATTGCAACACATTTTGTATACAAGGAGAGCGGCGTACAAAAATGCATCCATCAGAACGTGGGTGGGCAATTGCATGAAGAGGGATGTCAAACCAAGCCCCAAAGTCTCTGATTTTTTTCTCTCAGGCCCCTCTCAAAATGTCAACTGGAAGGGACATCATGTCACCAATTTGAGAGAGACTACCAGAGCCAGCTTGGCATAGTGGTTTGAGAGTTGGACTACGGCTCTGGCGAGTAGGGTTCAAACCCTCGCTTGGCCATGAAACCCCTTTGGTGACCTTGGGTAAGTCACATTCTCTCAGCCTCAGAGGAAGGCAATGACAAACCTTCTCTGAACAAATCTTGCCAAGAAAACCCCATGATAAAATCACCTTAGGGTTGCCATAAGTTGAAAATGACTTGAAGGCACACAACACATTGGGAAATAGGTATTTGTGTGTAGATGGTGGTTGGTGGGGGTGTTTTTGTATATTATCACATATTTGGAGGGAGTTGCATTGGCCTTTTGCAGAGAAAGGATAATAAACATTTCCCAGCATCTGCCCAAATTCTAGATAGGCTACTTAGGTAAGTAGACTTAAAGATACTTAAGCAAATAGATTTTCTTGGCCTGGCTCAATTTCAATTTCGCTGTATCTCAACAACATTCCCTAAATTAATATAAAGTCATTTAACCTTCAATTGGAAGAGGATTGGAGTTTAGCCATTAAATGTTGGGAAAAGAAATGGAACATTAGATGACTATGGTCAAAATTCTGGTCATCCTTTGTAAAAGGAAAATTTAATGTATTTGGTGCAGGTATGCCCCAACATAGTTTAGCCCTCTTTCCCATGACTTTCATCCCCAGGTCACATTGCTCTGATCTCTGTATAGAGCTGACGTTCAAAATGTAGGTAGATAGATCGAGTTGGACCTATATTTTTATAGTCCATTTGGAGACATTTCTTGGAGAGGTTGACTCACCAAGTCCTCTCTTTTTCTGGCTTTGCATTTGGAGATGCGACAAAGTAATTTCCTTTCACCAACTGTCCTAGCCAGGTTGTCTTGGTCCATGCAGAAACAACAACAAGAAAAAAACAGGACATCTGTCAGCTATCAAATGAGAATTTTTGTCAGTGGAAGCCCTGGGAAAATTGACAAGCAGCAAGCCAAGAAACATTAAATCAATGAGTGAGGATTTCCCTGGGGGACGGGGAAGGGAAACTTGGAATGTTTTCTCATCGAAACCTTTTCAATCCTTAAAGAAACCGGAGCGAAAGAGAGAGAAAGAGAGCATGGGGGGGTAGAGAGGGAGAGTTTCCAGACCTCACCCGGCTTAATCTGTTTATGTCCGGATTGTTTGGGGCCTGGAGGTTGATCAACAAAACGGGAAGTGCTGAGCCCCATGCGCTTCACCCCCTCCTTCGCCCAGCGCTGATGTATTGGAGCTTTCTTAGTTACTGTGGCTCTGTGGTAAATTCATTTGGAGTCCTCCAGGGTTTTAAATCTCTCATTTGGCCAACAACGAGGTCTGAAAAGATTGCAGTTCATTTCGACCTGAAGTGGATGGAAGGCTCATTTACTCGCTGCAGGCAACTCAATCAGGCTGCCCGGCAATGAGTGAGTGACTTGTTCAGACCGCTAGTCAATATGTGTCTGCTGTGATAGAATGTCAGCATCTGTTGGCTGCTCCTGTCTCCCTGAGCTCGGCCTTTTTTTCCCTTCAGAGGGCCTGATCAATGTTATTAAAAACACCTAGGAGTTGCTTAACTGCTCTGCCATTTGTGGGTTTCTTTCTTTCTTTCTTGGCATTGAGATTTCCCCTTCTCTCTTTCTCTTTTTGCATCCCTCTCTTTCCTCGTCTATTTTTCCTCATCCCTTTCTCCGTTTCTCACAGGGCTCTTCAGACTGGTTCCCTTGTAAGTGGAAGGAAAGAATCGACTATGGGTTTCAGTCAATACCTTGTTGGGTTCATGTCACTGGATAGCTCCAAGGGCTTTAAAGGTGCTATGCAAGGGACTCAACCTGTGTTGGGCATACGGTTCAGGACTGAAAGGCATGGTCCAAGGGACTCAACTGGTGGAGGACAGGGTTCAGGACCAGTGTCCTCCACCAGTTGAGTCCTTTCAGTCCTGAACCCTATGTCCAGTACAGGTTGAGTCCCTTGCATGGCACCTTTAAAGCCCTTGGAGTTATCCAAGCCTGAAGATATTCCCCAGAATGTTTTACCAAAATCCAAAATCCCTGGAATTCCCCAATATTTACTGGAGTATTCAGTCAAAATTCCCCAGAATTAAATTAATTAAATTCCTCAGATTCCAGGGAATTCTCCAGAAATTGGAAACAGTGTTCAGGATTTGGGTTAGCTCCCAGGGATTTAAAGGCAAGGCACAAAGGACTCAACCTGTGTTGAGGATAGGGTACCTACATTGAGGTTTATTACTCGCCACTTTGTGGTCATTGGCTCTCTTGCTTGGAGCCTACTTGAATGTGACTTCACTTTCATTGGGTATTTAAAGACATGGTGCAAAGGACTCAGATAGTGTTGAGGATAGGATTCAGGTCCTTGGTTAGCTGCCAGGGATTTAAAGGCAAGGGGCAAAGGACTCAATTGGTGTTGGGGATATTGTTCAGGACCTTGGTTAGCTCCTGAGGATTTAATGGCTCTATGCAAGGGATTCAGCTTGTGTTGGGGTTAGGGTTCAGGACATTGAATAACTTCTGAGGTTTTAAAGGCATGGTGGATCAGACTCAACCATTACTGGGGATAGGGTTCAAGACCTTGGTTAGCTCCTGAAGAGTTAATGGCACTATGCAAGAAACTCAACCAGTGTTGCGGAAAGGGTTCAGGATCTTGGTTAGCTCCTGAAGTTTTAGAGGCACTATGCAAGGGGAACAACCAAAGTAGTACCTTTGATGGTTTATCTCTAAGGTGTCTCACCTGCAGAAAATCTGTAGGGCTCACTCATCCATCTTTATTACACTTGTATATTCAGGTGCAATAAAATGTCACTTTTGCTTCACTCTGGAAGGTTTCAAAAGAGTTTCGTGCAGGTGAAGAGTAACTCATGTGCATGAGTTCACACATGACCACTAGAAAAACTACGGATATAGGTAAGCAACTGTTTTTGTTTTTGTTTGATTCCAACATAATGTGAAAAACTGAGCAAACGTCAAAGTGGTCCACTGTCACTTTTTACCTAAGATGAATGACTCTAGTCTAAATTGGGGTGAAAATTTTTGCTAGTGTAATGGTGACCATTTCTATCTCTGGATGTTGTCGTCATATCCCTGCAATATAAGAATCCATCTTACAGTATGAGCTGGTGGCTGAAAAGATGGGTTGTTAAACAGTATCAGGCTAATGCAAAGGAGAGTGACACAAGGATATCAAGCTGAATATTATGCTTTTCTGATGTGGTGCTAAGAACTAAAGTATTGGCTGAGATCCTACATTGGGGTCATGAAGAGTTATGTATTAAATTTGCTATACAACACTTGTTGGAACAGCAACACTGTGGAGCTGAACCAAGACACAAAGTGTGGAACTGTATGCACTACTAGATGTGCCATGTGCTTCCATGCACAGTGTCCAAATGCTCATTCATACACAAGGCACCAAACATGCAGTTCTAGTTGTGCAACCTTGAACTGAATGTGGCCATTGTGCATTGAACAAAAGTGTTCAAAAGCTTCTGTAGAGAAACATTGACATGTGTAGGATGCCAACAAGATTCTAGACAAAAATATATCAAGGTATTATTACAGTGTGTTGCCAATGCTGGGAAATCCAGCTAGAACTATGCACTCCAGTTTGTTAGATAGCATGCATTTGACCACCTGTATCATGAATGCCTGACTATCATTCTTGTGGAGACTGTTCAGGATTTTGGTACCTACATTGAGGTTTATTAATCGCCACTTTGTGGTCATTGGCTCTCTTGCTTGGAGCCTACTTGAATGTGACTTCACTTTCATTGGGAATTCCTGTGCTTTATCATCTTTAGAAAGGCAACGCGATATGATCAAAACCTGGAGAGGAGGGCTGTATATTGTAAAAGGGCTTACCTCCTTCTTTGTGTTCCACTAATGCAAAGGAGATGTCAGGAAATGACCTCCCCAGAGAAAGAGGGAGTGAGAGAGAGAGAAAGAGAGGAAAGGAGAGAGGGAGGGAGACGAGATGCCTATAATTATGCTATTGAAGAACTGTTCCATTTGGTATTATTTAGGGTTATTTTTATTATGATGTTGAGATGAGTTTCTTAAAAAAGAAAACTCTCCGGTTTTATTGCATGTCTGGCTAGAGAGAATCCTTGGCTGATTTGATAGCCTATTTGAACAAGAGGGATGCTTTATGAGCCCCTATAAAAACTGATGACCCCTCTCACATTTGTATTTAATGAAATCAGGAGGAGCTTTGCTTATGCTTTCAATAACCTTCAGGCCTAGCTTCAGTCTATCTCACACGCAGGAGCATGGATTCCCATTAGGGGACATCCCAAACCCATCATCAGAGGGGAAATCCAAGACATTTGGGACTTAGCTGACCCCACAATCTACTTAGGACCACATAGAACTTGCCTAGCAGGGTTAGGCAATGTGTGAACCTTCGGGTTGAAGACAAATTGGTGCCTTCCCTTCTCATTCCACACACGAGAAAGAGTCATGTATTCATGATACAGATGGTGAAATGCATATTGGACTGGTAATCTGGTAACACTTTCCCCTATACCTAAGCTACAAGATAATTTGGGAGGAAAAGGATGGCTTGTACGGCAACAACTGGGGAGTTCTAGGACAGAAGAAACAGTGTTCCTGGCTGTCCCTAACATGAACTGTCCCTAGAAAACTGCAAAGGCAGTATTTGCTGCCTGGTCCTCTTTCTCCCTTACCATTTCATGGCAGCAGAGGTTGCTCCCAAGACTTGGTAGCTGCTGGAGAAAAGGAAGAGGATATTGAACTGTCTTGGTGGTGCATTCAATTCTGTATCATCTAGGATCTCCACCAACAAATTCCTCAGACTTGGATTTGAAGGCTGTATAACCTGCTTGGGCAACAACAGTAGTTTTGGAAGGGGGGGATTTCTGCTCCTGGCAACCTCCCGAGGTCACATGGGCCAGAATTTACTCAAGGACATATGCATGTATACGCCAAGCTATGCACAAAGACCTCAAAAGTCACCATTGCTCAATGGATGTATTCCACTGATAGCAATGCAAGCAGAGTTGTGCAGATGGCATGTTCATCTGTGCCTTGTCTTTGCAAGTTGTGGATTGCGCATTGTGGTTGTCCATCCTAGCCTTTGCATTATCATTATGCATTGTGGTTGTGCATCCTATACATTGCATTTTGGTTGCGTGTCCAATACTTTTCATTGTGGCTGTACATGCTGTGTTTTGCATCACTCTGTTCTTCTCTCTTTTTCTCTTGGCATTTTGCCATTATTCTTGTTCTCTCCACAAGAATTTGACTGCCATATTATATTCCCCACAATGCCCTGGGCTAAGGAACATTGTGGAACAAGAGTTGGGGGAATGATGGCTGCCACAAAATAATGATGGAGAGTATTTTGAGTAAATTATCCCTGTGCGTGGTCTTTCCTTTCAAGGTGTGCACGAAAAATGGACTTTATGGTTGTTGCATGCCTTCAAGTCATTTTGTTTATGGAGACCCTAAAGCAACCCTATAATGGGGCTTCCTTGGCGAGAATTCTTTCGAGGATGTTTGCCATTGCCTTCCCCAGAAACTGAGAGCATGCAACTTGCCCCAGGTTACCCACTGGGTTTCATGGCCAAACTGGGAATCAAACCCTGGTGTCCAGTCATAGTCCAACAACGCTCAAACCACTACTCCATGCTGGCTTTGAGAAACTGACCCAACCTCAAAAATCTTTTCCAAAACATGTCCAGAGGAATTTTGGCCTAGCTTTGATGGACACTTGGATGATATGGAGGCCACCTACTAAGCAAAATCCTAATTAAAGTTTCCAGCGACTGTGGAACATATTTCCCTCTTGTGGGCTTGCCCTTCCTTTGATGGCTCCCCATAGCCTCTGAAGAGCAAGGTTGGCCTGAGGTGAAAGCACTTAAAAAGGAGAAGGTGATCCAAATGCATGGCTAGATGTGAGATGAATGAGAAAGAAGGGAAAGGTGTCTCATGTTTATCGCCATTCTGCTGGCCATGTGTGATCTTCTGGAGCTACAAAGAAGTGGAAATCTGTCAGGCTTTATGAGGGATGCTACCCAAGCCCTGTTGACCATCATTTGCATTCTGGGCTTGAAGTAGACACTACCGAAGCAGATGCCTTATGAATAAGCCCGAAAGGCAGGCGATAACATCCTCGCAGTAAAATGATTCAGAGTAATGTTTTGTCAAGCTGTGCCTTAATAGGCTAGAGGTCTTATTTTTACGATCATTGGAATGTAAAGGGTCACCGTTTTAATGTTCTAATACTGTGTTTTAAACAACATTTACACTTTACCATATTGAAAAATCTCATCTTTTGCTGCCAGCCGGGATGACAACACAATTCAAATCCATCAGCGTGGCACTATATTCAGATGTTTTAAGCATAAATCAGCCGTGACTATCCATTCCCTACTCTCTCTCTCCTTCTCTCTTTCCAATCTTTCTAGTCCGAGTCCATTCCTTACTAAAGACATAGGCGTCGTTGGTTACGGTGGGGAAATTCCTGAACTCATACTCTGGAGTTCTTTAATTTTGTTCATGGCTTTTTTGGGACTTCAGTGGAATATCCCACCTGAATAATTCAGAGGTGTCAAGGAGAGTACAGAAACGGCAGTGGCAGGCCAGCCGTCAGTGGAGACGCGATGCTTTATGACCTCTTTTCCAGCGGAGGGAAACAGATGTTTGAGCAAAGCAGAAAGTTTGCAAATTGCTTTTCAAGTGCAGGGCGAGGGAACTCGTGCATCATGGGGGGAAAATGAAGTGACACTGGGAACAGGGACGGAGTGGTGAGAGACATTTGCATCTCAGTTAAATTTTCAGAACAGTTGGGATGGTGGAAGAAGGGGACACACACACATACATATGTGTCACATGTACACACAGATACACACACATTTGTGGGTTGACATATTGTCCGTAGGTGTATCTACGCTGTAGGAATAATGCAGTTTGGCACCATTTGAAGTGCAGTCACTTTGTCCTATGGAATCATAGAATCATAGAATCGTAGAGTTGGAAGAGACCACAAGGGCCATCCAGTCCAACCTCCTGCCATACAGGAACTCTCAATCAAAGCATCCTTGGATTTATAGATTTACAAGGTCTTTAGCCTTCTCTGCTCAGGAGTTCTGGTGCCTCGCCAAACTACAGATCCCAGGATTTAGTAGCATGGAGCCATGGCAGTTAAACTGTTGCCAAACTGCATTATTTCTAAAGTGTAGATGCACCCGATGTCTACTAGGAATGAAGGAAGCATACCTACACTAGTACTATCAGGAGAAGACTTTGGAGCAGATGTCCAGTGCCGTGATGTTTGGGGAAAATACCAAGAGTGGTTCCTCACAATCCAGCCCTTGAATGATTTGCTATCCAACTTGGCTTTTCACCATCAGATCCTTATTTGGACCTCAGTCATTGCCTTAATAATCGCCATTGTGGTGTAATGGCTTGAGTGTTGGACTATGACTCTGGAGATCAGGATTTGAATCCCAGTTTGGCGATGTAAACCCACTGGGTGACCTTGGGAGAGTCACACTCTCTCAGCTCAGAGGATGCCAATGTCAAACCAAGTCTGAAGAAATATGCCAATAAACCCTATGATAGGTTTATCTTAAGGTTGCCATAAGTTGGAAATTACTTCAAGTCACACAACAACAACAACAACAAAGGCCCAGAACATGCAAATGGAAGTGGTTTTGTTGTTGATACTCCAAACCACAAGTTCAGTCCAGGCAAGGAGTACCAAAACAGATAAAGAGTGAATGGAGACTCTAAATAACAGGGATTTGCAACTTTAAATTTTCCACCATTGAAAGGTGAAAAAACAACAACCCTGGACTTAAAAATCTAGCATAGAGAGAAAGGTTTTCATGTCACTCTATCACTTATATTTTAGTTCTCTAAATGCAGGGAAGTTTATTTTACTTAATGGCTATTCTGCATCTCAGGGTGATACAGGACTATAATGATTTCATAGTTACAGACAGGCTCCAAGAATATCCTTTCTCCCAAAAAGTCAGGATTGGAAATGCAAGCATGATGAAAATATCCTTCCCCTGAGCTTGAACGCCAGCTGTTTTCCTCAAGAGTTTCTGTTGTTTAAAACATGACACGAACGGAGATGAATGTGTCGCTCATGGAGCTTGTTGTCAATGAAATAACACTGTAATCTTGGAACCTCTCTCTCAAAACAACAACAAAAGGCAAATGGTAGGACATCAACACGGTGCCATTTATAGCAACGGCAATTACTGTTTTTATCCTCTTTATTTTGTTCCACTCGTCCGTGTTCATCCTGATCTCCACTTTATGATTCTTGACCCATTTGGAAACATTAAATTCTATTCACCATATGTCAGCCTCTGCAACAAGGAAGATAAAAATCTTGTGTTCAGTAAGCAATTGCTTGATGCTGTCCTTCTTAGAGGTCCCCTCCATTTAACTAGCTTCTGGCAATAGGGTTAAAGAAATGATTTTGTTGTTGCGTGCCTTCAAGTCATTCCTAAGGCAACCCTATCATGGTGCTTACTGGGCAAGACTGGTTCAGAGGGGGCTTGCCATTGCCATGTTCTGGGTCCGAGAAAATGTGACTTGCCCATGGTCACCCAGTGGATTTACATGGTCAAGCCACAATTCAAACACTGGTCTCCAGAGTCTGAGCAAAGGCGGCTGGATGTATCTTCCTTCAATGCCCCACTCACCAATTATCTAGAACTCCATCCCTGGGTACAATGGCCTCAATTTTAAGATTAGTTTGGGAGGTTGGATCAGAAAACATTATAGCTACATGTCTGACACAGGATGCTTATTTTTAAATTGCTCCTCATCGTTTAATTTTGTCACTGCGCTACCTAAAGAAGTGCATTTCTCTGTTGAAACATCCCCTGGAGAACAACCCAAAAATGGTTGCCTAAGATCACGGCTTTTCCTTGGCTGGAGGTTTCAAACAGCGGCAAAAAGAAAGCCCACATTTCTTGTGCACTTTGCTGGGGTGATGAAGATACGTTCAGGTATGGATTTAGGATTAGCGAGTTCTGCTGAACTGTGCAATTCCACCAACCCGCAACTGCCAATATTCCTGGTTGTGCACTAAAGAAGAAGCAACTGCAGCTCAGCTGAGCATGTTGCGTGTGCTCCTTGGTGGGCGTTGTTTTGTCAAGCGCGTTCGCCTCTGAGCCAAAGCTTTGTTGCCGGCGTCTTGGCATCTCCGGAACGGTGCTCCCATGTTTACGGCGGAAACACCTGTAATTTGTTTGTCTTGTTTTGTTGCAAATAAAAGTGGCGGCCTTTAACTTCCAGCCACTGTTGTGGTTTGGTTTAATGCCTGGATAACAGAGGGAGGGGTGCGGGGGGGCATGCCGGTGTTAATGTGCAAACAGCTCGTTTACAGCTCCCGCTTGTTTTATGACATCAAAAGAGCATGGAGAGAATGCTTGGGATAATGTTAATTAGGGGGCTTGGAAATAAACGGTTTGCTTCCTCATTAATTGTTATCACTTTGCTGGGCTCATTAGAAAGCGATTCGCTACAAAAGGACTGCCAAAGGTGGTGAGATCTGAAAGAGGATGCCACCACCTCCACCATATTGGAGACTTGGCATTGGCACTCTGTGGCATCAGCTCTTCTCCCTTTCGCTGCCCTCCCCAACCAAGAGAAACATCTTCCCCCAAAGGCTGTGGGAATTCCTTGGGATTGGAATAAAAAGAGCATGCAGTCAATCCTTCCTTAGCCTTTCGCCTTACAGACATGTTGGATGACAACCCTGAATAGTGTCTATGTTGGCTGGAACTTTGTTGTTGTGTGCCTTCAAGTTGTTTCCAACTTGTGACAACCCTATCATGGGGTTTTCCTGGCATGATTTGTTCAAAGGAGGTTTGTCGTTGCAGTAGGTTTCATGGCTGAGCTGGGAATTGAACCCTGGTGTCCAGAGTCATAGTCCAACACTCAAACCACTACTCCACACTAGCTCTCTAAGAATGCAATTATTCACCAGTTTACTTCTTGAAGGAAGCAATGAGCCATTGTACTTTATGTTTGCTGTAGAAGAAGTTCCCATTGCCTAATGCATTTGCTGTTCCCCTCTGAGAAATGCGTCCCATGTTATGGAGTTGAGTCTTGGCTGTTGCTCCTAGGAAAAGTTTTAGAAATGTCCTCTGATGTGCAGTGGGAACAGGTAAGCAGACCTTATTTTTCTGAAATGCAATCTTCTTGACACATTGCGGATGATAATTTAATTTATGCATGCCTTCTTGATTTTCTAGTTATTGAAACTCCACACACACACACCCCACACACCCCATCATTTTTTTCCTGTTAAAGTTGCTTCTCATACTTCAGACTCAACTTGAGACATGAAAGTATTTTGCAAGGACTTGAGACTCAGCTTGAGACGTGAAGGTAGAGATTGAGACTTGGAGTAAAACGCTTGACTCCATCATCGGAACACTGGCAGATACACAACTAGTTGCACAATGCTAGTATACAGCAGATGGCTGGTGCAGTGCGACTGTTGTGTACTTACATGCGTGTAGATTTACGCTATGCAAGCAAGATGTGGGATCTCACCCCTATAAATTATCATAGGGAAATTTGATGCACATCTGTGTCTTCTGTTCCAGTGATGTACCAAAGGCAGAGCAGTGGAAGTGACCCACCCTTGGTGCAGACTTAAGACAGCACATTGCCAAACCAGTTCCAACCCTAGCTGCGGGGGGAAAGGATAGGGGTCCTACCAAAACACGTGGTGACTTTCATCTTCCTATCCATCGAGATCAAGTCCCAGCCAAGATCCTATCAGAAATAACTCATTGACAGGTAGGTCCTCCCCACCCATAAGAGTAAGCATGCCAGGTTCCTGAGTTGGGTCTTACTCAACCTCTCTCAGAGGTGTTAAAAATGATCTGTTCCCAGTGCTGAATACACTAAGTACACCACTACTCTTTTGTCCACTTTTTGGGCGACCAAAAGTGTCATCATCTAGTAGATATGCCCTCCACAAATCTTCTTCTACGCCAGGAGTGAAGGGCATGGGATGTGACCAGAAATAACCATGCAAACGTAAAAACCATTTCCCAACCCATCCAAGGTTAATTGTCTCCAAAGGTGAAGGTTTCCATTCTGAATGCCCCTGGAGTTATCGTTTCCAACTTTACTGAGACAAAGTGATGTAAAAAAATTCTGTTTTTTTCTATCACTTTCCTTGTCTCTGTATTTGTTTGGATTTTTTTTTTTTGTGTGTTCAAACCAATCCCATCTCCCCCCCCCCCCCCCCCTTCGCTTTGGAAACGCAAACTTGAATAATGAAACGGTGCCCTATAAATCCTTTAAAATAAGATCAAAGGCCTGCATGCTAATAAGGCACGACTGGGAATAAAAATATTGAAGCATTTTTTGGTGAGAATGAATATATATATATATATATATATATATATATATATGGATGAAAACAAAAAGAACTGCCCACAAAGAGAATAACAAATTAAAAATGAGACGAGAAAGAGAAAAGAGTCTCAAAATAACTGTGCGAGGAGGGGATAGAAAGGATTTAAGCACAACAACAGAAACGGCTTTCATGTTGTCAGAAAGAGAGCAAGACTTGATATAGGCCTCCGAAACATGTGTCTCTCCATTCCCTGTGAAGGCTTCCAATGCCTGGCATTGGTTCAAGGCTGCAGCCTGTTTGCTTGAGTTGTTTCTGGGGCCAACAGTTGATTTTGTTTCTTAGTGTGATCCATATTGTGTCTTCCAATGAGCTTAAGACAGCATGCATATTTCTCCTGCGACAGGTAGGCCAGATAATGGCTGCGGCCACACTACAGAATTAATGCACTTTGACACCACTTTGAGGGCCATGGCTCCATCGTATGGAATCCCGGGTTTCGTAGCTGGTACTAGAGCTCTCGGTAACAGGTGAAGACTAACACACTCAAAAACTACAAATCCCAGAATTAACAGCCATGGCTGTAAAAGCGGTGTCAAACTTCATTAACCCTACAACGTAGATGCAGCCTTAGAGACTGTGACTGACCCAATGCCACTCATTGAGTTTCATGGCTCAAAGGAAGGGAGGTTGGTCTAGAACATGGATCTCTGAAGGCCTAGTCATAGAATCATAGCATCTAGCCTTGTCATGCAGGAAGAGACAACAAAAACACTCTTGAAAGATGCTCCTCTAACTTCTGTTTAAAGACAGCTGAAGAAGGCAACTCCACCACTCCCTGACACAGTTTGCTTCACTGTTGAATGGTTCTTCAAGCAAAGATGTTCTTCCTAATGTTTAGGAAGAATCTCTTTTCTTGTAATTTGAATCCATTGGTTCATGTTCTGTTTCCTGGAGCAACAGAAAACAAGCTGGCTCCATCATTGCCATGACATCCCTTTGGATATTTAAAGATGGCTAGCATGTCTTTGTCTTTTCCAAATGAAGCACATCTACCTGTCTGCCACTCAGGTGTTCCACTGTGACATCATCATCAAGAATCACTTTGGTTCATATGACCAATCAGAATGAACAGACATGACACTATCCCATCAGGTCTCCAATGGGACATCACCATAATCAGGAATCACATGGGTTCATAGGGACTGATCAGAATGAGCAGAAGTGACACCATCCCATCAGGTCTCCCACTATGACATAATCAGCATCAAAAATCATATGGGTTCATATGGACCAATTGGAATGAACAGAAGTGCCACCATCCCATCAGATTTCCCACTGTGACATCATCATCATCATCATCATCATCATCATCATCATCATCATCAAGAATCACATGGATTCATATGTCCAATCAGAATGAATACAAGTGCCACCATCCCATCAGGTCTTGCACTGTGACATCATCATCATCAAGAATCACATGGGTCCATGCAACCAGTCAGAATGAGCAGACATGGCATCATCCCATCAGGTCTCTCACTGTGACATCATCAACATAAAGAATCACATAGGTTCATATGGCCAATTAGAATGAGTAGAAGTGCCACCAACCCTTTAGGTCTCTCACTATGACATCATCATCATCAAGAAGCACATGAGTTCATGTGGCAAATCAGAATGAGCAGACATGGCATCATCCCATCAGATCTCCCACTGTGACATCATCCTCAAAAATCACAGGGGTTCTTACAGCCAGTCAGAATGAGTAGAAGCGACACTGTCACATCAAGGTGTCATAATGTGATACCTTCAGCAAAAGTGACCCGGACACATTGGGCATCTCACTGTGATGTTGTCCACGAAAATCACATGGGTCCATGCTGTCAGTCAGAATGAGCAGATGCATGGTTAAAACAAGTCAAAGGTGAGAACAGCAACAACAATGCAAGAAAGCAACACTGACAAGAATTATGCGGCAGCGACACAAATGTGTTTATGACAAGTGCCCAAAATTGCTGGGGAAAGTGGATGTGCTTTTCCTTTAAATCATTCAAGGTACCCGAAATGAGGTAGGTAGTTATGGCTCAGTCTTAATTCCTGATATGCTAAACACTGCATTAAAAAAGAAGGAAAAACACCCCAGCACCCCACACTTCTAAGCGCCTAATTAACAGTTTGTGTAGAAATAAAAATGTAATGAGAAAAACAATCTGGTTGCGCATCTATATATAGATATAGATATATATCACCGATCTATACGGCGGGGGGGAACGGAAGTTGGCACCATCCATCTTTCTTCCATTAGCTGTCCTGGCCCATATGGACGAGGCTGAAGTGGTCATCCAAGGTTTGGCTAATGAGTTCCTTGGGCCTCTCTCGGCTGCACCTCTGTATGTCTTAGCAATTTAAAACTTGGCAGCCCCGAAACCGGGAGTGGCTCGGAAATTTGCAGAAGGCCTTGATAAATATTTTATGCAAATTAAAATTGGATTCTTTGCTTAGTTTCGGCAATTTCCCTGGAAGGAGGATGTCGGCGAGAGAGATTACAACATTTGCCTGTTTGTTTATAATTTAATTTTTTTTAATGTTGCGGCTGGCGGTGGGGGAGACGCCAACACCTGTGTGTGTTTATAACGTCCCATCTCCTGCACAGCTGCTCCTTTTCAAAACACCTCGCTGGCGTAATAATTTCATAAAACTTCACGATTTGCCATCTGCTAGATCAAGCTATGAGCACATGCAATAAGCATTTCCATGGCGCCGGTCCCAGAAAGGTACAATAACTGTATATTTTAACTTAATGGCTTTTTTGGGGGTATGCAAATTTGCGCGAGCAGATTGTGGCGCGCACCATTGCAGGCTGGGAAATGGGGTTGTGTATGTGCGTGTGTGTATTTGGCTCCCGAAGCATGCCCCGGGTCCCCGGGCGCGCCTCTCCCCCCGTCGCCCCACGGCTTTGAAAAGGTTGCCCATGTCAAAAAATCTCAATCTTGAACACTGAGCATAAAAGACAAGGTAGGAGGTGCGGACGGATTATTTTCCTCTTAGCGTTTGATGTCTGTGCATTTGGGTAATTAAAATGATTACTACAACAATTAAAGCAAGTAATTAGAAACTAATTACACCAGCATTTTTTGTGATTACAGGAGCAGATGAAAATAGTGTTCAAAATTAAATTCATTGCATATTCATGGGAATGAAATTAAATACTGCTGGGTGGATGAGATAATAGGAAGAGAGGAGGGAGGAATGGCATTCCCGGGAATTGGCGAACAGGCCGCTGCTAATGCTCCAAACAGACATTTGGTTAAATCAGTGATAATCTTTTAATGGCTTTAAAAAGAGCTAATATTTGGAAAGGAGTCAAAAAATGCTGAGGGTTTCTGTTTTCTCACCGCCGGCATGATAATACGAACCAGCTGCAGTACAATAGGCAACATTTAATCATTATCCATTCAAATGGATGCTCAGAACCAAGTGGTTTTTATGTCTTTTCTGTTGCGCCGTGCACGATAAATTAAATTATGGAATCTTCTAAAGCTCTTTTCTTCTTCCTTTTGCCCGCTCACCCCTTTCCTGTGTATCTGTGTCTCTGCGTGTAGTTTGTTCAATTCCTCTATTGACGACCTACAAGATATGTTTTTTTTCCTTTGGGCCCGTTTAATGAGATTCTTTAGATTAAATAGATTTTCTGTTTAACTCGGTGCTGGTGAGATAGCATGTCAGGAATTGAATGGTTATTAACATTTAAATATTTCACAGAACAAAAAAAAAAGAAAGGAAAAGGAAAAAGAAAAAAGAGCGAGAGAACAAGCGAGTTGGAATATGAATTTTTCATCCTTTGCCAGAGTTCAATGGATTTCTCCTCTCCCTCCCCCCATTTCCCGGTCTTCTGCTAGACCTAATGAAACTAAAGTAATTAGAAAGATACAAGAGGAGCACTTTCACAAGAGTGCAATTAAATTGAGCGAGGAGTCGTTATTTATATAGGTTGGTCAATCTGCAGCCCCGGTGCTATTTTCTCAGCCTGCTTGAGTCATAGATTATTACAAGAGATTAATAATGTAAATTTCACTGACTCCGCTGCACTTGAAGGCTTGGCCTTCAGAAATTGATGGGTTCGCAATCCATCACCTCTTTCCATCCAGTCCTGTCCCTTTTCATTTCTCATCATTTGTTCCCCCCCTCCACCTCCATCCCTCTTTTTCCTCTCCCTCTATCTCTCCCCCCCTCCTTTCCCTGTACCTTTGGTGGAAACATCCAATGCAATCTGACTGGGGTGGATAGATGCACCGTTTTTGCCTTCCCCCAATAATCTGTCTTTTCCTTCCTTCCCTTCTCCTCCTCTCTCCCTTTTTGCGTTTGCTGTTTGGCCATCCTGACAATGACAGCCTCACCTATTCTGATATGGGAGCAATAGACCTTACCTGCCAGGTCTATCAAATAAGCATCTCTCTCTAAATATGTGTCTCTATAATAATGGACACCGACTGAGATTGTACATCATGGCCTATGTTTCATACTTTTATGAATATGGAGCTACATTGCAGAAACGCAGGGAAACCCTCTTAGTGAATTGTGAAGGTGTGCATCTGGTCAGTGGCAAGAAAGAGCCAATGCACATTGGACACTTCTGATTTGCGTTGGGCACTTCTGAGGCACATTGAGTTGTACTCATTCAATCCCCCAATGTGTATTGGTGCCAATGTACATCAGGTCATAGTGCGTAGTGCTTCAGTCACTCCACTGGCAACCATTCTGCAACAGACACTTGTATGTTATAAAGTCATGTCAGCCTCTAGGTGAATGTGGATATTGTGAAACTACTCAATTCAATACACATGCAAAGACATTTACAAAGTCCTAGGTCAACCTCTTTATAACCTCTCTCAATCACAATTATACCCATTTCTTTAAAAATGGCCAAGATTTTACAGCAGTCACATAGTGTAATTCTCTACATGTGGAACTTATGGACTATCCTACTCAGCCCTAGTGTTGAATGGCAACATTGTACAACTGAATGCAAGACCAATGCACAGTGGACACCGCACATCTTACATGCATGAGCATCTGTAAGCACTATGTCAACCCATGTGCACCTCCATTTTTGGACACTTGAATTGCACTTGAATGTTCTCCATTGGGGGTGAAGATGTCCAGCTGTTTTGTAGGGCAACTTATGGGTGGGTAAGAAATCAACAGGACATCATCCAATGAACTGATAGATCAGATTTATCTTTCTATGTCATGGGTGGCAAAATGCTAGGAGATTTCCCTCTTGAAGGGAGACCCAGAAGCTGGGTCAACTGCATGTCCCAATGGCCAAGAAAGAGCTGGCTTTTCCAAAGAAGCTGCCTTGTCCCATTGAGACAACCTCTGAGAAATGGCATTTGCAATTATTATTCGTGCTTAGAGGCTTCCACCACCCAGACAATGTGTTTGTGCCAAAACACATTTTGAAAACATCAAAAACATCTCAAGTTCTTGCCATTAAATTTTATGAAGAAAATTGTACAAGTTGGCTGAGTTCTTGTTCCATGGTCTATACTTGTAACTTCAGGAATCTGTAACTACAGACTATTCTGTACTGTAGAAATAACCCAGTTTGACACTGCTTTAACTGCCATGGCTCCATCTGTGGAGTCCTGGGATTTTTACATTATGGTGGTACCACAGCACTCAGATAGAGAAGGCTAAGTATTTCACAAAACTACACATCCTAAAATTTCATTGCATGGAGCCATGGCAGTGAAAGAGGTGTCAAACTCGCCATCTTGCGTCCCTATATTGGGAGAAAGGTGGGATATAAG
>NC_056528.1:17211712-17263958 GCF_019175285.1 Sceloporus undulatus | reverse complement strand
ATAATAATAATAATAATAATAATAATAATAATAATAATAATAATAATAATAATCTGCATTATTCCTGCAGTGCGGATTAGACCAACGTTGCAGAAACCCAAGAAAACGCTGTTAGTGAATTGTGCAGATGTGCATCCAGGTATTTGCAAGAGTGATCCAGCATGCATCAGATGCTTCTAATGTTCACTCTGCATTTCTGATGCACACCAAGTACTTCTGATGCACATTGGATGCTCTTGTTTTGCTTCAGCACTTCATGGCTGGTGTCTGGATGCACATCAGAGAGCATTATTGTCCATGGCCAATTGGCCCATGGCACACCATCCTCTCCACTGGATACCACTGCACAACAGATGCCCATACATGGAAATGCCATGGCAGCTCTTGGGTGAATATTGTCTTTTTGAAACCACCCAGTTTTGCACATGTAAGGCCATTTTGAGAACCAGCATGGTATAGTGGCTTAAACATTGAACTACAGCTCTGGAGACCCATGTTCAAATCTCCACTTGGCCGTGGAAACCACCAGGTGATCTTGGACATGTCACATCCTCTCAGCTTCAGAAGAAAACAAGACATATCCCTTCTGAACAAGTCAAAAAACCCTGTGATGGGTTCGCTTTAGGGTCTCCATAAACTGGAAACAACTTGAAGGCACACAACAACAACACTAAGACACAAGTCCCAACCAGAACACCAGTCATCATCTTTACAACTCTAATTCTTGCAAGCAGTTCTTGGATTCAGTGGCCTATGGGGCCTCATCCAAATCTATGATTCTAAGCCTGATAATAATGCCCCCTGCCCAACAATACAAATATGTTTATTTCAGTTGCTGATGAGCATTTAGTAGATCCAGGCAATCCAGGCAAATGAAGGAATGGATGCTGAGGGAGACTCAAACCAAAGGACCCCATGTGTGTTTGGAAGCGAGCGGAGAGAGGAGGGAAGGGGGAACATGCCCTAGTCAAAATAAATGAGCCTCTCTGAGCCAAGAGGGTCTGCTTTCAAAACAATTAGCACAAACATCTGCCTAAGCACCCATGCTGTTTTTATATAATTAAGACAAGGCTTCCGAATCCCACCGGACAGTCTTTAAAAACTACTCATTTCCTGCATTATTTACAACAAGGAACCGAGGTGGAAGGCAGCGACCGGTGTTTCCCATTGGCCCTTGAAGGGCAATTTTGGGTAAACTTTTCACCAACTTTGCCTTCTGGATCCATTTGAGAACGGGCCGAAAGAGGCAAGATGTAGCTTCTGCTTGGCCCAGCAGATCTTAAGTCGGTTCTCTCATCTATTTCTTCCATTCACAAGTGATAAATAAGAGAGGCATTTAAGGAACAGGGACATGGGGACCCTGCAATGAATGTGAGAAACTGTGGAAGAGCTTGGAAGGTTCCCTTAAAACATCATGAGCTACAATATCTTTCAAAGTCCACAAGTGATACTTTTCTTGGGCCAACCAAAATGCACATTATACATATTGCAAGCTTTCAAAGCTCCACTGGCTTCTTCACCAGGCAAAGGTGTCACATGTATAATGTGCATTATACATGCACATTAGGTGTATACTGTGTCACATATATAATGTTCATATACATGCACTTTATTGGGTTGGCCCAATGAAGGTATCACTTGTGGATTTTGGATTATATAGTACTTTGCTATATGGTGAACACAGCTACCTCTGGATATGTTTCATGTTCAAAGATGCCCAAATTTATCCAAATTGATTTGAGAGCAGTTAACAACAACAATTGGTGGTCATTTCCACATCCACATTTGGGGATTGAACTCTGGCACAACATAGTATAGGATTGTAGCATAAGGTATGTTCCCTGAATGGTTCAATTAATGGATGGAGAAAGAGCCAAATTTACAAGTCAGCTGTCATATTTTGGTAGAGAAACTGTGGCATGTCAGGATCTGTCAGAAATGGATGGCTACTGCATGTCGCCTGTTGGATATTGTCTATGATTGTGAGAGGTGATGTCCAAGGCTGTAGCCACACTGCAGAAATAATCCAGTTTGACATCACTTTAACTGGCATGGCTCAGTGGTGTGGAATTCTGGGAATTGTAACTTTGTGAGGCATTTAGCCTTGTCTATAATAAAGCTCTGGTGCCACAAACTGCAGATACCAGAATTCCATAGCATGGAGCCATGGTAAAGGAGTGTCAAACTGGATTACTTCTACAATGCGGATGCGGCCCGCATCTGACAATTGCTGCAGCCTGACAGCTATCAGATACTGCTAGATTCTGATGGCAACGATGCCAACTATCTGAGAATTTAATCAATTCATTTTATACAAGCCCTTTTTTTCCAGCTGGAAAAGCTCACACTGTATGGTATGAAAAAAAGAACAGCTTATTTAATACTGTTTAATGATACAGAATGCACAGATTACTTACCCATAAAAATGCAAGTCAGGGGAGAGATGAAAGAGATGTGTAAAAGGATGGATGAAAGGGGTTTTCTGGGGCTGAGAGTGTGTGATTCTCCCAAGGTCACCCAACAGGTTTCCATGTCCGAGTGGGGGATCAACCAGAGTCATAGTCCAATGCTCAAGCCACAGATGGTTCTCTCTCTCTCTCTCATATATATATATATATATATATATATATATATATATATATATATATTCATAACTTTGACTCATGATTTGCATGCACGATTCATCCCTGTCATATCGGATAATAAATTTGCACACACAGGCCTGATCACAATCACTCACAGATCGTTTGTCAAATGGGCACAGAAATCATGTGCTGCAGTGGATGGCAATGGCAACCCCCCCTCTGAAGAAACTTGCCAAGAAAACCCTTTAATAGTGTTGCCTGAGGGTTGCCATAAGTCAGAAAAGACTTGAAGGCACACAACAACAACAAACCCTGGTTCTGGTGCCGAATGTGTCAAATAGTTTTTTGTGGGTTTTTCGGGTTATGTGGCCATGTTCTACAAGAGTTTGTTCCTGATGCTTCTCCAGCATCTGTGGCTGGCATCTGGTCTGTTTGCACCAGAATCAGGGTTTGGGCTGTGCATCATCTGGACTTCCCACCAAGAAAATGAGGAGAGGCCAGTTTATTTGGCCCACGCAGACAGCTGAGATATTGGCATGGATATTATGGAAAGCTGAGATATTGGCATGGATATTGTGTCATCACACTGCCACCAAGCCATTGAGTCGGTTGCACAGCTGCAAATCCAGCCTCGTTCTTCATTAAGTAATGCAGTCAGTCCAAAGCATTGCATTTAGTGAAATGAGCAGCCACCTACGATCGCTAAAGTTAGAAGGAAATAAATTAATAAATCCAGTTCCAACCAACCGTCACCTTATTTTCAACCTGATCTCTGACTTCTGTCTCCCTTCCTTCCTTAATCCCGGATAGAAGCTGTCACCATATCAAAAAGCCGGGGAAATATTCTTTTATTTTTACTTTATTCTTATTCCTATTTTATTATTTAAAAAAACCCGCTTTCTATTTATGAGCGCACTTCTCTCCGAATACGCTTTAAAGCACAGTGGCCCCTTGTAATTATTTATCAAAGCTGCAAATCATTAATGACATTTTTTTTTCCCAAGCAGGCCCCGGAGCGAAAAAAGTAAATAAAATATCATGTTGCTGAATTAAACATTTGAAAAATTTTCACGCTCAGAAGAAAGGAAGAAGGGAGACCATTTGGGGAGACAGAAAGCGAGGGAAGGAGAGGTAGAAAGAGTTGGCTGAACTTTTTTTTTGGAGGGGAGGGGATTCTTAAACAAAGATCTAGAGAAAGAATTCCAAATCAATTATTTATTTGTCATTTTTGAGAGTTTTCTTCCCGGGAAACAGATTGCATTTCTTTCCGGCTCCTCTTCTTCCCCAATTCTATTAATTATTCAAAGCCGTTTGCCAAATACGTTCTAGGAATCGTTTGCAGATGGTGGCCCGTTGTAAGGGATTTGTCGCTATGGGAGGGCAGTGTATTGGATGTGGAAGACATGCAATCTTTACTGTTTGGAACAGTTTGGATTTGCAGTGACATTCATACCCTGCAACTGCCTTGGTTTGGCAGGGACAATCCGGATTAATCCTCTGCCGTCACACTTTCGCAGCTGCTTTTAAAATGTCCCAGTTTCTTTCTCCACCTCCCACTGATGCAAATGGAATTCAAAATGCAAAAGTAATTTAACTCAATAGAGGAGATTTAGCAACTGAAGCAAGCTGAGGACAAAGGGGGAAAGTGGGAGAAAGAGAACAAAACCAGGACATTTTAAAAACAGCTTGAAAAATTGGACAGTAGAGGATTAATCGGGACTGTCCCAAGATAGTTGGAGGGTATGCTAAATGGCACAAAAAGAATACTATGCAGCATTCTGGTTCATGCCTTGTTTGTGGATGTTGAAGCAATAAGAAAGGTCTCATCTGCACTGCAGAAATAATGCCGTTTGGCACCACTTTAATGGCCATGGGTCCATCTTATTGAATTCTGGGATTTGTCATTTTGTGAGCGATTTAGCCTTCTCTGCAAGAGAGCTCTGATGCCACAACGACCTACAAACCCTAGGTTTCCAGGATGGAGCCTCGGTGGTTAAAGCGGTGTCAAACCGCACTATTTCTGCAGCACAGACGAGACCAAAATGGAGAAAAGGAGGGTGACTTTTGTGTCACAACCCAGAAAGTAGTTCTTTTGATAGTTACTTTGAATGCTAACTGAAGTGTAGTCTTTTTTTGTTTCACTGTTTTTTTATGTCACTGTTGAGAATTGTGGAAATAAGAAAGAAACCCCTTTAACTGTACAACTATACAACTATATAAGTGACACCATACAAGTATAGTGACTTAAAAGGATAAGTAATTACTTTTTAACACTTTCCAAGGCCTGCCAAGGCGAGGTCTTGTGACCTTGATTGTGTAGACCTTGCAAGCCAGGGAACTTGTGAACAACTTTTGTGTCCCTTGAACGAATGGTGTGTGTGTTTCTGTGTGCGAAGAATCTGTCTTTAAGATGTCCAGAAATTGCTTGTAAGAGCAAGCTCAGTACTTTTAATTATATCTCTCCAGAGACTCTCTACATTCAAGGATAAAGGGGGGGGGGGGCTGGAAATCTTTGTCCACTTTTCCAATACTAGGAGAGGTAAATTTCTACCAACGCGGGGAAGCTGTTATTCATAAACCAATAGATGAGGTAAGTGGTGGAACACTTGGGAAATCTGTCAGGTTGTGCTGCCGGGATATAAATTATCCTCCTTCGCTTGCCCCCCAACCACCAAAAAGGCTCACGTGGAAAACTATTTTATCTGGACAGCTCTATGGATTTGATTTTCGCATCCCTAGAGACAGGTGTTAACTTAGGGGTCTGCGTTCTTCCCCCAAATCCAGAGGGAGCGGTTTGCTTACTGACCATAATATTGATGTGCTTTGCTGGGGGACTGTTAAATGCACAAGTTTAATCCTGGGATCGTAAAGGGGGAAAAAGAATGGCTTATTGATGGGGCCCAAGTAAGACATGCTGAGTCCTAAAGCAATGCCATGCTTCCAAAGGCCCTTGCGTGCCATATATTCAGAGGGGGTTTGTCATTGCCTTTCTCAGAGGCTGAGAATGTGTGACTTGCCCAAAGTCACACACTGGGCTTGCATCGCTGACCGGGATTTTGAACCCTGATCTCCCGAGTTCGATTTCAATGCGGAAACCCTTACATCACACTAACTAGTATGTTATAAATTGGCACATTGAATTCCCAGGACTTAGAAACGATGGTTCTATTAGTTCTGTTCAGAATCCTATTAGATTTTTTTTTGTACTGACTTAACACACCGGTGGCTCATTCAGCTTGCGATGATGATGATGATGCCAATGATGATGATGATGATGATAGCAGAAATGATAACAACTATATTACTCATGTGCATTTAGCTTCATTCAGTATCTTGACAGACTGGTCTTTGCTCCAAGGAGTTTCGAATTTTCAAGAGCGACTGGAACAGAATGGAAAAATGAAAACAGGACCCCCTTCATAGCGAGGCAGATTTTTGAGCAGACACACAGGTCCAGAACACACTGCAGAAATAATCCAGTTTGAGACCCCTTTAACTGCCCTGGCTCAGTGCTAGGGAATCCTGGGAGCTGTAGTTTATTGTGGCACCAGAGCTCTCTGACAAAGAAGGCTAAATGTTTCACAAAACTGCAGCACCCAGAGTTTCCTAGCACTGAGCCAGGGCAGTTAAAACGGTCCCAAACGGAACTATTTCTGCAGTGTGTTTTGGACCACAGTTTCTCCAATTTGGTTAGTTAGCCCTGGCTAGAGTAGAGTTGAGAAACAGCTTTGCACAGTGGTTTGAGCATTGAACTATGACTCTGGAGACCAGGGTCCAGTTTCCAGTTCAGCCATGGAAACCCATTGGGTGACATTGGACAAGTCACACACTCTCAGCTTCAGGGGAATGCAATGGCAAACCTCCTCTTGAACATGTCCCATATACTATTTTCATGACTTTTTAATTAGTCTGTTCCCAATTGTTACATTCAAGAATTGTGGAATCAAGATAGTTTGGCCTTAGGGTCAGAAGAAGTTGGAAACAACTTGAAGGCAACAACAGAATAGAAGCATTGCATCAATGGTTGAATGGCGAGTCAACATATAGCTGAATCCCATTGCTTTAGTGGGTCTACTCTAGTTGAGACGAGCAAAAAGCGAATCTGTACCAAATTTAGCCTTCCCTGATCTACTCTTGGATTGTATCCACACTTCACAATTACATCACCTTGATACTATTTGAACAATGGTACATAATAAATAAAATAGGACAGGTATAAAGAAGAGGAAAATATTTGCAGAATAATGAAGAAAGACAGAAAGATGCAACATGGAAAATGAAATACGATACACTGGGATATTTGTAGATAAGAATATGTATTTGAACATAAAACAATGTGTGTGTGTGTGTGTGTGTGTGTGTGTGTGTGTGTGTATCTGGTGGAATATCTAGACTTCTTGACTCTGCTCCCTCGAAACCTGGCAGAGAAATCAAAGGACCTCAAGGATTTTGGAGGATGAAGCCATGACCATGAGTGGTATCAATGCACTATCCTTGAGTAATATGGATAGGCCATTCCTTGTATCCACAAAATGGTGTCATGCTAACATGCCACAAATGGGGTCAGTAAATACGCCTAGTTCATTCCTCCCTTTCTTTTTCTCAGAGGGAAGTTCTCAATGTTTGGGACCCTACCTCCCTTCCCAGAAGTGGCTCCTGACATTGGCGGACACCTCATGGGTCTTATTAGCAACCCTCCCAGCCCGGGTGTTTTAATTGTAATTCAACCCCTTGTGATATTTTGGTACCAATTAATATTGATTTTCCAATTGGTTTACAGAGATGTTGTTTTATTACTAATATATTTAATGTGAAAATCAATATGAACACTTGTTTGGCTCTCTCCCTAGAAGGTAATAAAATCAAATATCTCAAGAGGAAAATGCTATCTGATCCATAAATGGCAGGCGCGACAGATGCTTAATGTAATAGTTAAAGACTAGGCAGGGATTCTTGGCAAATCCCATGGATTTTCCACATGAGCTACAGCACAGCAATGCTCAATAACTTCCTAGTTACAAACACCATCCACACGGGCGGCAGGGAAGAGGGGGAATGTGGGAAGATTTCCTGGCTCCAGTCCAGCTCATTTTGATGGTGGAGATTAAAGAAACTGTGCTTTATTACCGCACGCCGAGATCCTACATCACGGTCTATGTTTAATAACTTTGCAAAACCCTTCGCTATGTGGCAGAAAAGCAATGCAACCCTGTTAGTGAATTGGGAAGATGTACATCCAGGCACTGGCCAGAGTGTGCCAATGCGCATCAGGCACTTTTGGTGTGCAGAAGACACTTCTGATGTGAACTGTGCACTTCTGAGGCATATCAGACAATGGTGATGAGCATTGGACACCTCTGATGCACAACTGGATGCTCTTCTTGTGCTCTAGCACTTCCTAGTTGGTGTCCACACATACTTTGGAGTGTTCCCCAATGTACATTGCAAGACATGGAATATCAGGCCATGTCTATCAGTCATTCCACTATTCCGCAACAGACGCCCATACGTTGTAATGTCACATCAGCCCCTAGGGCTGTTGTTGCTGCTGCTGCTGCTGCTGCTGCTGTTGCTGTTGTTGTTGTATGCTGTCAAATTGCATCCAACTTATGGTGACCCTATCATGGGGTTGCCTTGGCAAATTTGCTCAGAGGGGGTTTGCCATTGTCATCATCCTCTGAGGCTGAGAGCGCGTGACTTGCCCAAGATCGCCCACTGGGTTTCCTTGGCTGAGCCAGAATTCTGCAAGGCTATTTACAAGCACCAAAGTCTCAAGCAGAATGACAGCCAAAATTTAAAATAGTGGTAGAATTCAAAGATATAGCCATCTTAGTCTGTAGAGTCATTTTGAGGTGCCTTGCCTTTCTTTGAGGTGAGGACATCTGGTCGCCCTGGTTTGCCTGGAGTAAACCTACACTCATGCGGTTGTTCTACCCCACCTTTCTGTTGTTCAAATTGTAGGTTTGGGGGACTCTGGGAGTGGGGTTGGTTTGAAGGGGCTTTAACTGCCATCGCTCAATGCTATGGAAGTCTGGGATTGGTAGTTTTGTGAGATATTTAGCCTTCTCTGTCAGACAGCTCTGGTGCCACAACAAACTACCAATCCCAGGATTCCATAGGATGGAGCCACAGCTGTTAAAGTAATGCCAAACTGCATCAGTTCTGCAGTGTGGCAGCAGCTGGGGATTATGCGCTGAAGGATTCTGCATATTTTTTGGAGCAGGGGAGCTCCTTTCCAGACTGGCGAATGTGGTGTTACAAACCCCTGCTAATTGAAGGCTTTAAAATGCAGCATGGAAGTGGTTGCCTTTAGCGAGTGGCGTTGATTTATGGGCAAGCAAATAATGAACTTGGCAAACAGTAAATAATAAAGAGGAAAATCTCACTGTTTTAATTAGCCAAAAATAAATGACCCAGCATGGCCGGGGATGAAACAGGGGCTGGAGTGGTGAAAGAGATTGTCTTGCATGTTCTTTAGATCCTGAGCACTCAACAAGCCATCGTAGGAGAAGTCTTGAAGTGGTGGTAGCCATACCAGGAGAAAGAAAAAACATATATTATTGAAGTCTACAGGATGACGCTGATGGATCTAAGACTAAAGATGGTGTGTTGGACTACAACTCTGAAGACCTGTATTCAATTCCCATGTCGGCCATGAAAACCCAATGGATGACCCTGGGCAACTCAGATACTCTCAGCCTCAGGGGAAGGCAATGGCAAACTGCCTCTGAACAAATCTTGCCAGGAAAACCACACATTAGGTTTACCTTAGGGTTGCCACAAGTCAGAAATGACTTGAAGGCAACAACAACAACAATAACAACAACAACATCCCATCTCCAAGTACATGAGAAGGAACAATCTCTGAATTTCACCTTAATGTGGGAATAGGCCCTTTAGCTAAGATTTCTGTCCTGATTTCCAAACAGAAATGTGTGTGGTGTGTGGTGTGTGGTGTGAGCAACTTTGACTAAGACACAATGCATAACATTTAATGACACCACCAGGACCTATACTTAGGTCTCTAGGTTTGGCGTAGGTCCTGTGACCTAATGGACAGGAGATTTAACAGTGCTTCTAACATTTGAAACAGTGACATTCTGATACAACCTACAAATGGCCTTAGTTCAGCTATTCGGTCTGCTTTAACTGAAATGTTTAAATAAGACATTTCCTTTTGCCTTTGTCTTCTTTGCTATAATAATAGAACAATGTGTAAGAGAGAGCCCTATAGTGTCCCTTTACTTTGCATAAAGTTGAATAATATATTATAAAGCAGATGAACAAACCCATCTTAGAGAACTTCTCTTTTTCAGTCCTTTGTTTCTAACAAATCCTTTTGTGCATCAAACAAGTGCATTTTCCCACAGACCCTGGAATATGCAACCCAGAGACAACAGCAAAGCCAAATGCTACTTGTGTTTAAGGCGAGGAGCCGGCTCAAGATTTATTGGCTGGTAGTGACTGCAGAGTATGAATCCTCCACTCCATTTAAAATGCTTTTTATTTCTCTCAGCCTTGGGGCTTTGAGAACATGGAATTTTACCCATAGCTATATTTCTCCACCAAACAGTTCTTTCCCTCTGGGCTCAGCAAGAGACATTTTTGGTTTATGCTCCTTCCCAATGAATCTCAGGTGCAGGAGGAGGTGACGGTGGCAGTTACACATCCTTGAGAATTTCCCCTTGCACTTGTGAATGTGACGGTTCACATACAGAGAGTTGCTGGGTAGGCTGTGGCAAAATTAGTGGCCTGGTGTGCTAATGTTTTCCACCTTTAAAAATAAAAGGTGGCACATTGCAATTCTTGCACCTTTAACAGCCCTGATGCAGGCAAGAAGCCATTATGTTAGACACAGCTTGCCATGGTGGGTAGTGGTCTACATCTCTGTTTAGAAAACCTATTGAATCCAATAAAGGCTCACTCTTGGCTATGTGAGCATGGAATTACACTCCCATACATGGGGTCTTGCCTCTGAGGCAGTATGCATAAAAACAGTGCTGAAAATTGTTATTCTTGTTGTTGTGTGCCTTCAAGTCATTTCCGACTTATGGTGACCACAAGGCAAAGCTATCATAGTGTTTTCTTGGCAAGATTTGATCAGAGGAGGGTTGCCATTGCCTTCCCCTGAGGCTGAGAGAGTGTGACTTACCCAAAGTCACCCAGTGGGTTTCCATGGCCGAGGTGGGAATTGAATCCTGGTCACCAGAGTCATAGTCCAACACTCAGTCCACTATGCCATGCTGGCTCTCATATGAAACATTAAACATGCTATATATTACAACAATGTCAGTAACAACCTTATGACATAATGTGCCAGATTCTGACAAAGAGGTTGAAAGACCTGGAAGCACACCTTTATTTAAATAATGGTTTTCAGACTAATGCTTTCACCCTGGGATTCCTCCCTTCCCTTGAGACCTGGAGAAGAAGCATGACTAGCCATTGTGCATTTGAGCATGAGAAGTGTCATGCTCATTTGGCCATGAGAAGCGTCAACGTGGCTGCTTCTGCAGCGGGGCCCATGAAGGAGACACATATACGCACATATATACACACACATTCCTGGATCTGTCTACTCTTTGCTTGGCAGACTTGGTGTTGAGCATCAAGGGCCTGCTATCAGCTCGCAGTCAGCTCGGCACATGTGCCTCACAGGCAAGGCTCCATTAGTATTCACATTTCTGAGCTCACTTCATAAGACTAATGGAGTTGCTACCTGGGGACATTAATTGTGCATGACACCACCGGCGTGCCTTTCTGCACTCTTGCTAATATCACAGGGTCCTTCTTGACAAAACGCCTCGAAAGATTACAAACAGAACGAAAGGAACTGCCACATTCGCACTTATATTTGACAGCGATCTTCAAGTTCAGTTGCAATAGAATTACCATTCCATCCTTGCACCTCTGGCTCTCTCGATTGCATTAAGCAAGGGGTGATATTGCTTCCTTTGAAACCAGTGTCATCTCACGTAAAATCCAGCCCCATCGACTTTTCTGCTCAACCTTACAGTCATTAAGGCAAGTGTACTCAGTTCTTCAAAAGATCTTCCTAGTGGGAGTCAGGTGCTGGTGAAGGCAGGGATGGGGAAATGTGCGCTTCTGCTTCCCCATATGTCTCAAATATGATAAAACTTGAAAATTTTGGTAAGTTTTCCAAATATGCTATGAAATGACCTCTTATTTCTACCCAGCAAATTTCAGTACTTCTGAATTTAAACACAGTCGAATGTTTGTGAAGATTCCACTTCAGTTCAGCCACTTGGTTCCAGATGTTTTACCACCATAAGTCCAATACAGATCTTATGGAGATGTTCATTCTACTCAAGCGAGTGCAACCCATGCGAGGAAAGCCACTGTCGAACAGCTTTTGCCACATGAAAGTTCTTCCTAATGTTTAGGTGGAATCTCTTTTCCTCTAGTTTGACTCCATTGCTCCATGTCCTAGTCTCTGGAGCAACAGAAAACAAGCTTGCTCCATCAATCCATTTAAAAAGCCTACAAAGCCCTGTCTGTCAAATGTATGCAGAATTTCTCAAACAGTTTTTGGTATACACACACACACACACACACACACACACAGTATATATATTGTGCCAAACAAAATTCACAACCATCTGCATTAGCCAGATTCAAGGCGTTTGCTTATTCCTGTCACAGAGAGGATCCTGTTTGTAGCTGCTTTCCATGTAGATGTTAAAGATGAGGAACTTGTCAGAAGCAAGAAGTGGTCTCAGAAGTACACAGAGAGAGGATGAAGTGTCTCTCGGGCGGCTGAGTGTCATCACAGCAGCTGGGAAATGTTACAGGCCTGTTTTTTCAAAGGCTTTGTGTGATAGGTAATGCAGATGAACTCATGTTGGCTAAACTCTCTTTCTCACACTGACCTTTTCCAAGCCACAAATCTAGCTGGCTCTCCTGTCAGGCTTTGTGAATACAAAATGCACTCTGTTGAGAATCATGTAGGCCTTCAAGTGTGAGTCACTTGAAGATGCAGCAATGGTTTGTAAGGCCTTCATACCATCCTGAAGAGAACGCGGCACGGCTTGCAGAATGGCGCTGAGCCAACAAGTTCCAAAGCTCTTTTCAGATTTATGATGGCACCGTGAGTGTGTGCTGGTGTGTATGTGAGAATGATAATACATGTGTTATAACAAAGGCCACAGTCCAACAATGTTGTCGTTGTGTGCCTTCAAGTCATTTCTGACTTATTGTGACTCTAAGGCGAACCTATCATGGGGTTTTCTTGGCAAGATTTGTTCAGAAGAGGCTTGTCATTGCCTTCCCTTGAGGCTGAGAGAGGCGGAGTGGGGACTCAGTCCCTGGTCTTCAGAGTCATAGTCCAGGGCGCAAACCTCTACAGCACACAACTTTGTGAACGCAGATGCACAACCAAATGAAATGCAGCCCACAAGTGAAGGAGTCCTACTGCCAGTTTCAGTAGGGCCAGATGAATATGCATCCTATCTGGGATGCACATCTGCATGCGTAAGGACACCACCTGCTCCTCTCTGCTTTTCTCACCTTGAATGGAATTGCAAACCTTGTGCAGCAAAGAAAATCATCCAGATCTCCATAGGCAAATTTATACAGGAGCACGACGCTAGAGTAAGAGAGGACTCTTATGGGTTTTTCTCAGGTTGGCTGGACAAGCCACCACGGAAATGTGCGAGGACAGTTGGTTTTTATATGGCATTTTCATGAATTTAAGTTGTTTTAACTTTACGGATTGTCTAAAGAGAATGGAATCCTGTTGGAGACATACATCCTCGAAAGAGGACTTAAATATGCAAGAATTGGGATTGTGCAGGGATTGGTCCATATCCAGTAGAGGGTTACTGTTTTATGGCTACATAGCAGATCCAGCAAAGCACCCATTACACACTGGTGGCCAATGCACAATGGAACCAATAGCAATACCATTTACATTTCTATACCACTTAATAGTGAACTCAGCACTGTCTAAGCAGTTTACAGTCTGTAAACCAATTGTCCCCACAAATGGGGTACTCATTTTACCAACCTACAAAAGGATGGAAGACTGAGTCAACCTTGGAGCCCAGGGCTCAAACTCAGATTGAACCATTGTGCCACCATTTTGTCCTGATGTGCATTGGGCACCAAGGCACATGGGGCAAAATCTTGCTGGTATCCCATTAGTCATCTTCAGTAAAGGATTTACTTAGTGTCTTTGTCATGTAAGCAGGTATAGGTAAAGTTACATAATATAATGTAATGTATGATTTATAAAGTACTGTTGGAGCTGAAGAGTCTGACATCTATTTATTTTACTGCATTAAATAAAATGTCTCTTTCTCCTTTTTCCCAGAAGGGACCCAGACTTTTAAGTAAATGGATCCAATGTATGCCTCACCACTAGAAAACCCAGTCTGAAATCTGGACTCTGTGTTATTTTGTTGATACAGTCAGAGTGCATCATGTTTCAATCTTGGTGAGTAAAGCTTTCGAACTTCCCAAGGATGGCAGTTTTGAAGGGATGATTTGCTTCCTCAGACCTGGCACTACAACAAGTGTCTTTCATTTCCTTCCTGCTGTCTTTCTGATTTCTTGCCAAGAAAAGAAGAATTTTTTGTGCTAATCAAACTTCTGAAATGGGATAGACTGTCTATACAATATAAATGGCGACCCTTTGGATCCTTTGGTTGACTAGGCCTCCCATCAACACATTCCCAATTCCCCGCAGCTCCCCCGCGACACAGGACCTTTTGTCGAGTGCGTATGAAATTAAGTGAAATAAAAATCATATTAAAAATGATTACCCTCCAACAGCCATTAGTCTGCACATTCCTGTCACGTCTTGATGGATTTCTCACTTAGTTCAATGAATGTTCTAATGACAGTGATAAAATCACTTAGAAAAAAATATATATATAATAAACGGTTAACCCTCTCTCGCAATACTGGTTCCCCAACCCCCCCAACCCCATCCTCATCCAAGTGGTGTCAAAATGTTTTCCCCAGAAGCTAGTGACTCAGGTAAATGGAGAAACAGCAGTGCTGAGTTTGCCGCATTGAGTCACATAGGCTCTCTTTAGCAAAAAATGCCCTTCTTGACTATCTCTTTCCAGCTGACTCTCAAGTAGACCCATGAGTGACTGAGACCATGGAGGGTAAAGATAGCAAAATCTAAGTTTTGCTTTGTTCCACAGCTCAGCTTTTCCGCATCGTACTGATAACAATGGCCAAGATCTTGCATCGCAGTCTATTTTTTATAGGGTTGTGAAGCCATAGCTATATGGCAGAAAGTCAATGAAATTCTATGAATATGTCATGGAGATGCACATCCAGGCACCAGCAAGAATGCTCTGGTGTGCATTTGGTTCTTCTGATACACTTCTGATGCTCTTCATGCAATCCCGTTGTGTTCCGCCACTTCCTAGCCAGTGTCCAGATTCATACTGTGGAGTGCCCCAATTTGTGTCAGTGCCCATTGTGCACATCTGGCCATGATTAAATACTCATTCCTTTGGTTACTGTTGCACAATGTTTGCAAGTACACTATAATGTCATGTCATCATCCAGGTGAATATGGACATTGTAAGACTAGTCTCAAAGAGAATGCTATCCTGCTTTTGCAAATTGTTTTAATATCCTCTAAGCTACTTGCAGTTCGAATACTGGGGAAAAGATGGGATGTTGATGTTATTGTTGTTGTTGTTGTTGATGATGATGATGACAAATAGTCAGAGGAAACATCTCAATGAAAATGCCATATGTAGAATCACAGTTTCTCACTACCTGGAACACGCCACACTATGCAACCATATCTCACTAATTTCCAATTTCTTTGATAGGAACCAAAACTCCAGTTAGAAACACCTGTAAAACAGAAGGAAGAGAAAGGGAAGAGGAGGGAGAGGGAGATGAAGAAGGAGAAGAAGAAGAGGAAGGAGGAAGAGGAGAAGGGAGGAAATTAAGAGAAGACAACCAAGATGTTCAAATCTCTGGAAACCAAGCCTTCTAAGAAATGACTTAGGGAGCTGGATATGTTTCGCTTGGAAATGAGAAAACTGAAGGCATGTCATGTAGAAGACGGAGCAAGCTAGTTTTCTGCTTCTCCACAGAATAGATTGGGAACCAGCAGATTCAAATGACAAGACGAGAGATTCCACCTTAAACATTAGGAAGAACATCTTTAATGAAAGAGCTTTTTGCGTTTATTTACAAAAAATAATAAATTATTTAATTTGGCAAGTCCAGAGGGGTGTTTTTAGGCATAGACCCTAGGCAAAACTGAGGCTTGGAAATACATCATTTTGCTGGTGCATCAGGCAAGAAAATCTGCACGGACCGCCACCTTCTTGCTTCCATGAATCAATCAAGAATCGGTCCGATCTGTTGCAAATCCCCTATAGATCTACCAGTTGATCTTGCATAACAGTCTGATCCTAACAGCATTGGACAATGGGTGCCTGTTGGCAAACTGGTGATGCCATTCTTTGTTTCTTTTCCCTCCCTCCGTACCCGGTGCAAATTAAGTCCACGCCAACCCAGAAGGAGAGCAGTGAGCTACTCTCACTATTCATCACCAAACGGAAGCATCGTTGGACAGATCTACAAGTCTCTGTAGGCTTTTGCAGCTGCGTTTCTCCAACTCTCATCTGTATGGCTGGGGCTGATTGATCGTCTCTGCTGAGATCCATGATTTTATTCCTCTCACCTAAAAAAAACCCTTGCCTGTATTTGCTACTACTAAGAATATGTTTTATCTCCTTTTTTTCCAGAGCGAGAATATGGGTACCTTTAATTACAGAAACAAATTTAGTGGCTGGAATTCTCTGCATTGCATAACTTGACATATAGAGTTGACCCTCCACATTCTTTGGGGTTAGAGGCATAGGACCCTAAGTAAAAATTAAAAAGCTGCAAATTAAAACAAAATTAACCTAAGAGAACACCACTTTAGGAATCTCTAGGTCTTCCAGTGCAAGTCTATGGCTAACGCCTGCCAGATGCTGACATACAATTGCACTGGAGGACCTACAAATGCCAAGAGAATTCGCTACATCAAGAAGACCAAAATATCCTCTTGTGTATCTCTATGGTCACCTTATGGCAGTGTCACGCTGGAGGACCTAGAGATTCCTAAAGAGAACATATTAATCAAATCCAAAAATAATCAGATCCACAAAAGTCAATTCTGCAAATGTGGAGGGCCAAGTGTACTTAGCTATGTAGCCGAGGAGATAAGAAACCCTGTTGGTGAATTGCAAAGACGTGCAATGGGACACCAGCAAGAGTTTCTGGTGCATACATTGGTCTTTGTTGTGCATCACTCTCAGTGTACAGTAAGACAATAAGAGCCATTTGGCAAAGGAATCAACTGCCTACAGAGATGGTGGTATCGCCTTCTCTGGACGTCTTCCAAAAAAGGCTACTTGCTGAAGTGGTCTAGCTGGAGATCTTGCATTCAGTGGTTCATGAGGCCCTTCCAACTCTATGCTCCTATGATGTGTTTGTGATAAACAATTTTCATCTTCCATTTCTCAGATCCGTTCAGGGTGCTCTCGTTTTTTGGATGTGAGTGGAGGAATGTTTCTTCTTTTCTCTCCCTCTTCCGATGGTACCCAGCTGTTTCCCATTTGTCAGCTAAACGTTGATTGTTAATGTATTTGACTGAAGGGGAAGGGGGACAGCGGACCCCATCTCTGCGTCGCAGACAGCGCTAGGCTTGATCATGCTGCAATTAATGGGGAGGCACTCGGTGCAAAATTGCCGGCGCTTTCCTCGGTGGGAAGGGGTTAAATTACCATGGAAACAAGCATGCATTATTTACATGGCCTAATGAATAAAACATTTAAGTAGTAGGCTAATAAATTTCAGGACACAAAAGCAAAGTAAGCTATGATTTAAATATGTGCCTCTGATGAATATAACTTGAGTTATAGGAGGGGAAAGCAATGGGGGACCCAACTCAATTTTATACCCAAGTCTCGCTACCATGAAGGTATATCTTCTTTCTTTCTTTTTTTCAATGCATGAGTTTATTTTTCTTGACGAGAGAACATAATAGCGGAGCATGATCACTTGGGGGAGGGGAGATGTTTTCATTTATCTTCCTCCGAACATGTAACACTAAATCCCCAGATTTCCTTCCTTGCCTTTCTTTTTAATGGGAAAGCTCCTTCCTTCCTTCCTTCCTTCCTTCCTTCCTTCCTTCCTTCCTTCCTTCCTCCCTCCCTCCCTCCCTTATTTCCTTCCTTCCTTTCTGCAAATCCAGTTTCTTTTCTTTTCATTTCCTTCATTGTATTGTTCTTTTAAATTGCAAGCCACTTTGAGTCCCGATTTTGGGAAAAGGTGGGATATATATACGATGACAACAACAGCAACGACAACAACACGCCTGTAAGTTAAATGATGACAGCAATGAGTTAGCTTCATGATGCCCAATTGTCCTGCTTCCTGTTGTCCCACTTTTTACACCAGGTTTTAAAATGTCCCAGTTTTTCTCTCCTCTTCCCACTTCTCTCCTTTGCCCTTGGCTTCTTTCAATTGCTGCAAACTGAGCTCGATGTTGTTTGCACTTAGCAGAAGGAGAGGAGAAAGGCCCTTATTTTATTCATTCATTCCTTTAATTTATACCCCATCTCTCTCTTTGACCTTTGCTTACTTCAGTTACTGCAACTTGCTATCTATTAATTCAGCAGCAAGGAGAGGAGAGGGTAGGATCTTGCACTTCCCAGTGGATTCAGGCAAAAGCAAAGTGCTGCAGCCTCTCCTAGCTTGGGTCTTCTTCCTCATTAATCACTTTCACAATCTGGAACACACTCTGATGTGCCTTCATCACTTATGTCTGTTTTCATCTACAAAATGTTAGAGAGGATGTGTTGCTACTCAGAGCACAACATGGCTGGCATCGTGTTACATCATCATCATCATCATCATCATCATCATCATCATCATCATCATCATTATTATATTGGTTATTGTGACACTTGGAATTCTCTTCCTCCTTTGAATACATCATCAAAAACTCAGCTTTCTCCTATGCCCCCCTCCACAGCCATGCAATGGTTGGTGGAAATCAGGAGTCATCTAAGACTGCATCTTCACTGTGGAATTAATGCAGCTTGACACTGCTTTAACCGCCGTGGGTCCATGCAATGGACTCCTGGGATTTGTAGCTTGTTGTGGCCCCAGAGCTCACTGAGAGAGAAGGCTAAATAGCTCATCAAACTACACATCCCAGAATTCCATAGCCTTGAGCCATGGCAGTTAATGTGGCATCAAAGTGTGTTAATTCTGCAGTGTAGACAGCACCTCCAGTCAGTGGCCAAGGAGAGAGTCCTGCAGAAAGGAAGGTTGGGGATGTTTCATCGTTCCATCGTGGCAGGACTTGGTGAGATGTCTCCCAATGCAAAACCTCAGCCCACATTAGAAGCTTCTTAAACAGATCCAGTCTGAAAGGTAGGTGCCAAAGGACTTTGCAAGGGCTGAAATGTAAAAGAATGAATCAAGCAGCAATTAGATTCATGCTCAGATCTCAACCGGAGCATAAACCTGTGTTAGTGCTGCAGCATATCATCCTGGGAGTGTCATGATGACCTAGAAAAACATTCAAAGACCATTGAAAGGTAACATGTCAGAGAGTTGAGCAGGATAATTATGTTTTTAATAAAGCGGTATGAAGTATCAGGCAGACCCTTCCTAAGTGGAGAACCAGGTACTCAGTTCCTTTTATTTGCTTCCTCTTCAAATATGTTGTTCCTCACTTTGATCCATGGGGAGAGGCGGGTAAGAAATAAAGATGATGATGATGATGATGATGATGATGATGATGATGACATGGCATCACTTTAACTGCCATAGCTCCAATCTATAGAATCCTGGGATTTGTAGTTTTGTGAGACACCTGCCCTCTTTGGCAGAAAAGGCCCAAGACCTTGTCCAACGACAAACCCCAGGATTTCATAGAGTGCATCAAGTGCATCAAGACAGACCTGGCATGAATGTATTTGTTATCTATATAACAAATATCTATATCTATATATTCTATTAGGATAGTACCAGCCGGAGACATGGAGCAAAGATTTGGGAGTGGTCGGGAAAAGAATCACCCGACCCAAACGCCCGAGAAGAAGGTGAATAATGAAGAAGAGATGGTGGGAGCCATAACTGCCTTTCCCTCTTTCTCTCCCTCCCCTCCATTAATGCCACCACAAATTAAATGCCGTGAATGCAAATGCTTCGAGAGCCGAGTGCGGGATGTTGCTGACTCTATAATGGCCGTCATATCTGCCTTCACTCCGTCACTCCGCTGCAGGTAATTAATTGCCTTGTAAAGTGCTCTAAGATACAGTGCATGAAAAATGTGAGACGGAGGGGAGGAGGACGTACAATACAGCCGCCGGGAGTTAAAGGAACCCAACGCCGAGGCAGAGACAGTGTGTCCTAACGTGGAAAGCCATGAAGCCCACTCCCAAATTGCACAAGCTTCACCTATCCATTAGCAAAGACCCTCCTTCTTTCCCTGATCACCCAAACATGGTCTTTAAGGTTCATATGATTTCAGTAGCCTTCCTGTAATTTCAGTGTCACCTCTTTATTTATAACGTTTGACAAGGGAGGAATTATAACAAAATAAACGTAATTTATGAGCCCTTCCAGGAAGAGAGATCAAAACGGAAGAAGGGTTTTGCGCCGCTACAAAGGTGTCACTTTGATCCTGGAGGAAAAGAAGAGGAAGAAGGAAAGAAAGAAAGAAAGAAAGAAAGAAAGAAAGAAAGAAGAAATCGCCTATGGACACCATTAATGCCTGTGACAGTATAGCTAATAGATCTCCAGAGAAATATAATTGCTTTCTAGCCACTCTTTGGTTCAGAATACAGTACAATCTCCGTTTCTGCGAGACTGGTACCCCCATGGTTTCATTTACTCATGTCTGCAAAAATCTCTTTAAGCATTTTCTAGGTTTTCCAGCATGATGTTATGGTATGTGTCCAGTAGAAGCTAACCACAGAGTTGTGCTAGAGGACCTAGAAATGCCCAGAGAGGTGTTTGCTCTAGAAATCTCTAGGTCCTCCATGCAACTCCATGGTCAACTTCTTCTAGACGTCATTCATTTCTATAGGCTTCAGTGTTATCTGTGGTTTCGCATTTTCATGGTAAGTCCAGGAATGTATCCCCCATGAATATGTGGATCATACTGTACTTGCAAATGATTTCATCTTCAGTGACCAAAGGTCTCCTGACACACTAAAAACAAAGAGCAACCACCATCTTTTTTTGTCATTCATGACTTACTGGGGGGGACAACATTTTTGTTCAAAGATCCTGCATCATAGGCTACCATGTGTAACATTACATTGACAGTGCTATGTTGCTGAGATGCTACACAACTACGCTAGTGAATTCCAATAATAAAGAGGTCCCATTTCACAATGGGCCACAGTAGCTTCCACAATGATTCCAAGAGATGGAAAATTCTATTCTTAAAATGGGAAATGCAATGGCCTCCCATTTCTGACAATAGGAAACACAGTGACCATCCGTTCCTAATGTTGCCAGGTTTGGAAAAGATCTGCCATTTCATTTGTACTGGAAATGAAGACATATCCATGCCAGCTGCTGGGAGACACTCGCTGCCTGTTCCTTATTCATATCTATCATCCAGTGTTGACTTGTTATTGCAAATCTCAGCAGCCTCTATCACCGTTTTTAGTAGGCCTTTATTTCATCACAGCATATTGAGATTGCCTCCTGCAATTACAGCTTTTGTATCGGAACTGATGGGATCATCCTTTCACTTAAAAAGAAATCTCTCTTGCTTTATTGGCATTCCAGATCCTAGTGCATTCATTGGGATTGTGCCAAAGAAAGGGCATCAGCACCTGCCTTGGGAGAAAGCAGCAACCCTTCCTCTTCCACATCTGAGGAAGAACCATGTGCAGTTCAACAGTTTGCATAGGAAGACTGCATTTTATCCGTTCTTGAAACAGCTACGCTTGACGCATGTTCATATGAGGACATGTAAGGTAGCCTTCTTGTTGACAGTAGACTAGAGATAGAACCATCTGTTGATTTTGTGTAAAGCATTAAAAAAAATCTCAGGTTCTTTCCAATCTGTTTATGAAGAACTTTGTTGAAGTTGCCTTTGCATCATTTCCAGCATGTGACAAACTGAAGGCAACCCTATCACAATCTTTACTTTCAGCTCTGATCCTGCTGAAGCAATTCCTTTCTAATGCAAAGGGATATTGCTGCACCTTGGAGACAACTTGTGCAAAAGAAGTTGTAGCATAAGCTTGCGTAGACTTGATCTACTTCCCCGGATGCATGCATGGATGATGTCCTACCTGGATCATGGAGACAAAAATTGTAGAAAGGAGAGGAAAGTATCTCCGTTTTGGTCTGTCTTTCTCTTTATTTGTCCAAAGTGTTGGATTGCAATCCATTTTATCACTAGGCAGGCCTTGGCTGCATATGCATTGCAGAAATAATCCAATTTAACTGCCAGGGCTCAATGTTATGACATTCTGGGAATTTCAATTTTGCAAGACGTTTAGCTTTCCCTGTTAGAGAGCTCTGGTTCCACTACAAACTGCAGTTCCCAGAATCCCGCAGCATTGAGCCAGAGCACTTAAAGTGTGGTCCAATTTGATTCTTTCTGGACTGTGGATGCAGCTTCAGTGATATGCAAAAGGGGCCTTATCACACCTCCTTATTGCCAATGAACTAAAAATACAACCCATGGAAGAAAGGGTGTCACGTGCCTTCAGAGCGATCTGTGTTTGTTTCATGCATTTGGTAAAAAAAAAAGGGGGGGGATTTGGAAAGACTTAGGCCCTTTAAGGGTAAAAAGGAAAGCTGACCTTGGCATACACGGGGGTGACTTTCTAAACTCTGCACCATCTGGGCTTTGAGAGCAAAGGGGGGACGGTCTGTTTGTAGCACCTGCAACAATGCTGTTGAGGGACCAAAAAAACCAAACGGGTAATGAGAAACAGCTGCCTGAAACCCAAAATTAAATCAAAGCTTCGAGATCGGGGACGTCTCATCATTTCTGCCTCTTGTCTTCCCCGTAACGTAACCAGTTATTTTCAGCATCCGGGATGGGCTGGCAAGACATGGCCCCCTCTCCGAAACCAACACTGGCACGTATTGAAATGCGCACAATGTCTAAACTGTGCCAGGGTTGTACAGTGGTTTGTGTTTTGAGGTAGGGGTACATATGCACTGTAGAAATAATGCAGTTTGATGCCACTTTAACTGCCATGGCTCCATCCTATAGAATCCTGGGATTTGTCATTTGGTGAGACACTGGCACACTTTGGCAGAGAAAACGAAAGATCTTGTAAAACTACAAACCCCAGGATTCCATAGAATGGTGTTATGCCACTTATGGCGATGTCAAACTGCATTATTTCTACAGTGTAGGTGTTCCCTAGGACTCTGAAAGACCAGGGTTCAAATCCATGCTCAACTATGGAAACACTGAAAAAGCCACCCTCTCAGAGCTTCAAAGGAAGGCAATGGCAAAGCCTTCTGAGTAAATCTCACCAAGAAAATATTAGGACAGGATTACAAGAGATAGCATAGTGTGTGCTGGACTACAAGTCTGAGAGATCAGGGTTCGAATCCTTATTCAGCCATGGAAATCTACTAAGGGATCCAGAGCAAGTCACATTGTCTCATTCTTTAAGGAATTGCTATAATTTCCCTTACTTAGAATAAAACTTTTCTTTAACTAAGTAGGTGATAGAGAATACTAGCCTTTATCAAATTCATCCATGCAGATGATGTTAAATTGCTTTAACTTCTTTTAAACTTGTCACGTGGCTTCATGTGTTTTGAGACAGTTTAAATGATTTTTTTACTGTTTCTAAATATGCAATTGATTTAAGTGTTTTAAATTGATTTTCTGGCATGCCTCCCCTGAGGGCTTTTGACAAGGGGTGGGATATAAATATTTAAATAAATAAATAAATAGAGTTGCCATACTGATCGGTAATTTTGCCCTCTTTATCATATCTAGAAATGGTTCCCCAGTTATTCGCTTCAATCTGTCACTCACTACAGATTCATGTGCAGCTTAAGACACATGTCATTTCCCTCTGACAGAATAGTTTATTTGCTTTTTGCCTTTTGGATTGCAGTTGTTGCCTTTTAGCTTGTATTTCGTTTCAAATTCCTACGTTGGGAGAAAGGTGAGATACGACTTAAAATAATGAGGTTATTTTGAAGTCCCACCATTTAAAGATTCTTTTTTGTTTGGGAGAGATTCTCACCCGTAGCCTTGGTCAGCGGTTCCCAGACTTTGGTCCTCCAGATGGTTTGGATGGTCCTCCCAATGGTTTCCTGACTGTTGGTCAAGTTGGCTGGGGGCTCTGGGAGTTGAAGTCCAAAACATCTGAAGAACCAAACATTGGAAACCACTGGACCAGGCCCATGGTTCATGAGCAACATCCCATGGAAGTAGGGATGGGGCATCCTTGTCTTGTTATGGAAGAGGAAGAGGTTATACATATATTGGCATTTGTAACAGATCCAATTTACAAAATTGGTAACTGGACCCATTCATTCAGGACCCCAGTGTAGATATCACCAGTGCTCTCTATCCAAGTTCTTCTCTGTGAAGGAAACTGACAAAAGATCATGCCCAATGGAACCGACTCCCCTGCTTTCTGCCATTATATTGACCAAAGTCCAAGATGGACATATCACAAAACAATATGACTTCTTAGAAAAGGGGAGAATGCTTGGAAAGGTGGAAGACAGAAGGAGAAGAGGAAGACTACAGTGGACGGATTCAGTCAAGGAAGCCACAGCCTTGAATTTGAAAGACTTGAGGAGGGAAGGGTCTCTTGGAGGTCTCTCATCCAGCGGGTTGCCATAAATCAAAGTCAACTTGTTGGCAACTAACAAGCCACAAACTCAAATCAGCCTAAGTGTAAAAGCAAGCCACAAACTAGCAACCAAAAGAGCAATGTTCACAGTGCACAGCCACATGCAATGGATGTGTGCATCCACGAGCATATATGTTGAATGGGCATTCAGGTGAAATGTCACTACATGCCAAACTCCTCTTCTGAAAACTTGAATCATCATCATCATCATCATCATCATCATCATCATCATCATTTATTTATTTAGGGTCATAGACCAAAATGTTTGAACCGAACGTTTGGCTGTACCACATTGGACAAAAATGTACAGGGGAACTTAAACATCTGTAAGATTCCAGCACAATTCTGGTTGTACTCCTCCCTTTCTCAGTAGTCTCTGACTTAATTTACAATGTTATTTTTTGTTTGCAAATTAGAATATTCTAATTTCAAGTTCTTTGGAAATTCAAGCTCTGGGTTTCAGTGACTATATTGGATTCATTTTGCCCTCGAGTTCCAGCATCCATGCCTAATCTGACACCTGATCCTTCCTCTTTCTTGGACTTTGCATGTATCTGCATCTACCCTTTCACCTTGAAAATCCCTAACCCTTCGTGGCTTAGTAAAATAGAGGTAATTAAGATATAGGAACCCTCAATAACCTTGTTATTGATTTTTCGGGGCTCTCCTGACAACTCCACTCCAACTAAAAATCGGAAGAAATAATCTGCCACTTGATGTACGCCGTGCATATATTTTACCCGAGACATTGACTATGCAGATAAGGACCCAGTGACAGATGAAAGACTCAGATAAGTCTTTGAGGCAATGTACATTGTGCGTTAACAAAGGCTTGAAAGAGACTGACCATCATTACATGAACCGTGGTGGATTAACACATTCAAACTCCTATTGTATATTCTCCGTGTTTTCCTTCTACTTGTATTAAATGTGAAATTTCATTAGGTATTTACCTACTTCTGACACAACCGGTGAGCCAAAATATAACCTTCCTTCAAAAGTTTCAAGTGTCTAAATTTGAGACGCAATTGGTCTATGAAAAAATGGACACAAAATTGGATATATTAATCAACTTCGGTATATTGTATTTGGAGAATTTTTTGCACCAAGACCCGCGCCATGAGAGTGGGTTTCGAACCAAAAAGTTAGAAGTAAGAAATATTCCTGTTTCATATATATATATATATATATATGGAGAAAGGATTGCACTACTGTCACTTTCTAGACGTTGCCATCAGAAAAGAGAGCGAAAGCAAAAAATTACATTTCAGGCTGACAAGTGACTAATCAAGGCGAGTGAAACGGCTCCGCCATAAATTACTCCACCACGAAATAAAGCACACAAACAGACCGATGATAATAAATGTAAATTATTTCTCTGAAGAAATTTTCTTGGTATATGAGTAATACGAACCATCAGGAAGGAGTCTTCCTTAACATTAATTACAGAAAATGACAAGCGACTTGATGGTTGGGAAGGCTCATTATCCAGGAACATATTCACAACTTTGCAATTTGTGCGAGATGTTCTCGGGCTAAATTAATCTCCCTTCTTTGCATGAGCCTCTTCTAATTTTCATGTTATTAACAGGTTTGCGGTATCACTCAGTACTTGCCACTCCAATCAGGTTTCGGAGCGTTTGCAAAAGCGGAGTGTCATTTATAAGGATAAGCCGCCATAATGGTGCCCGCTTTCATGTGGAGAATTCTACAAGGTTGCGTTTAATAAGGTCCTTTAATCATCTGCTATGCTCAACTTTGGCTCCCCACCACCACTCTCTCTCTCTCTCTCTCTCTCTCTCTCTCTCTCTTTCTCTCTCTCTTTTTTATGAACAATAATTATAAGACTTTGAAGTTCAGCCAGGATGAGAGGAGGGGAAAATCAATGACATTGTTTCAGGATGAGAGGGGGGGAAACAGTGTAAGAAAGAGAAGAACGGGAACGCGTGGAATGATGAATGGGAACCAACCTAGTGGCATGTCATGATCTGCAAGTCAAAGTCTCAACGGTGCTACGAGATCCCTTTGTATATTGATCTTCTAGACTAACATGGCCACGTCTTTGAATTCTGCGACTTGGAAGAGTATGGCAGTCTACCCAAAGAAGAACCACAAACTGATACATGCAGCCATTCAGCCAACTCAACAACATGACTGAATATGGATTGGATCCAGACTAGCTGAATGTATGTGTCTCCCATAAGTGCCAATATGGTAGTCCACCCAACCCAGAAAAAGAAATTGATACATGCAGCCATTAAGCCAGCCCAGTAACATGAATGACTATAGATTGGATCCAGACTAGCTAAAAGAATGTGTCTCCCATAAGTGCCAATATTGTACTCCACCCAACCCAGAACAAGAAACTGATATATGCAGATATCAAGCCAACTCATTGAACATGGATTGGGTTTAGACTAACTGAAAGAATGTCTCCTGGTGCCAATATGGTAGTCCACCCAACCAAGAACCACAAACTGATACATGCATTTAGCCAACTACATACTTTAGTTGAATATGGCTTGGCTCCAGATTAGCTCAAAGAATGTATCTCCCAGTATGTGCCAGCCGAAGTTTTCAGATCCTCGTGTGAATGTTTTCTCTTGGTCCCACCACTGTCACAAGTTTGATGAGGACAAGGAGGGGCTCTTCTTGATGGCTGCTCCCCCAGGAACCCTCTCTATTCTCTTTCCATTAGCAGGGAAAATTTACCATGAAATTAACATTAAAAAATTAATAATATAACTTGCTAAATCAACCAAAGACACACTTTCCCAGTGCAGTTCCCATTGTGGGTCATTCACCAAGTTGATTAAAGCTGTCTCCATTTCATAAACCAGACTGAAAAAGATCTAGACCCCATTAGTCAATGGGACCATGCTAGTTGGGATTAACCAACTGGATTTAGGCCAGTTTTTGTGGGCTGTAACATGTCATATATGAAAGTCTGGGAAGTTGTGAATTGGTGGAGATCCTTCGGAGGCTAAACTGATCTGTCTTCTTGCCTTTGATAAGTTGCAGCAGAAGAAGTGATTGAATGGAACACAAGCAAGCAAGAAGAAACTTTATTAAATCTTTGTTATTAATTTGAGGTACGTTTTTGGCATAATGAATTGCCTCTTCTTGTGTGTGCAGCACCTTCTGGAAGCAATGATAATTTAGGGGGACATCAACTGATATGCAGATTAAAAAAACATTTAAGATGCGTCCTAAAGTCTCAAAAAAAGGTAAGGTAGAATTAACATAGCAAAGTTTAGCATGATAAGTAATGACAGGCCATAGAGGAGGTTATGTCTGTGGAATTGCATTTCAGCACAATAAATCCATTCAAACACTGACTGGAGTCACAGATTGAATCTACAGAGCAGGCATCTCAAAGCCACAGTGTTATGATGAACTACTTGCGGTGGGGGAGAACAAAACGGGTTTCAAAAGGGCCCTGGTGAGCATGTCTTTGTTGGTTTCATGGCACATTTTCCCCCCCTGAACCACTGCATCTCTCTTTCTTCCTCTCTGGTTTCCCATCATCTCACCTCTGCCATCTCATGTCAGTGCAGAACTGTATTGCCAAAGCCATTCACTCTTTGCTTTCATGAAGTGATGTGATGCAATATTCTGCAGCGCATAATGCCTAGTGGCATAGTGCTATATTCTTCAAACCATAACGTCCAGTGACATAGCGCCATATCCTACAGTCAGTAATGCCCACTGGCATAGCGCTTTATTCTTCTGCCCATAATGCCCAGTGGTGTAGCACTAGGTTTTTCAAGATACAGTATAATGCCCAGTGGTATAGCTCTATATTCTGCACTCTGTAATGCCCAGTGGCATAGCTTTATATTCTTCAGCCCGTAATGCCCAGTGACATAGCACTAGATTCTTCAATATATAACGCCCAGTGGCCCAGGGCTATATTCTGCAGTCTGGCCATGTTCTAGAAGAGTTTATTCCTGATGTTTCACCAGCATCTGAGGCTACATCTTCAGAATATGGCCACATAGCCCAAAAAACCCACAAAAATCTATGGACGCCGGCCATGAAAGCCTTTGACTTCAGATTAGGAAGAACTTCTGTATAGTAAGAACTGTTTGATAGTAGAAGTAGGAGTGTGGTGGAGTCTCCTTATCTTTGGAGGTTTTTAAGCAGAAGCTGGATGGCCAACTGTCACAGGTGCTTTGACTGTATATTCCTACATGGCAGCAGGGACGTAGCCAGGATTTTGGGAAGGGGGGTCCAGACTAAGTGCCAACATTATAATGAGGCTTGGGTGCGGTGGTGCAGCAGCACACACCATTCATTTTATCTAACGGAAGCGGGGGGTCCGTACCCCAAGAACCCCCCCCCCCTTGGCTACATCCCTGATGGCAGAATGGGGTTGGACTGGGTGTCTTTTGGGGTCTCTTCCAACTTTAGGGTTCTATGATTCCAGCCAAAGTATCCTCAATGTTTCTAGCATTTACTGACTCTCTCTCTCTTTCTCCTCCCCACCTCTCAATATCTATCAGTCTCTCTCACACACAATCTTTTTCTGAGACTGAAGAGCAGCATATTGCAAAGGAGAAGTGCAACACGCCCCAAGAAATTCAATAGAAATTTGTGTAAAACAGAAATGTCCAACTTTGCATATCGATGGCAATAACTACCCCAGCTTTCCATCTTGGTTGAAATTCCACAGCTGGGTAGATAGGACAGAGCACAAGGGGGGGGGGGGGGTTGGGTGGAAGGAGTTGCCACGTCATATGTTGACTTTTTATTATTGTATGATGCTGCCAGTGCAGTGACAGATGCTGCATTATTAACATTTGATTAAAAATCTCTCCGTGTCTTAAAGCCGCCAGTTTGAAAGAGAGCATCTTGAGAAGGCTCATGGTTTTTTTGATTGTCAATTAATAATATTCGTGGAGTGTGCGGCTTCACTGGAAGTGGCTTAGGACAACACGCTTCAAATTTCAAACTCAAAAATAATTGGGGGGGGGGATGATAATAAAGACCGCTGCGTATTTGGGACACTCACCATTTCTTTATTGCATTTCTACCATGCCTTTGCAAGGAATGTGCAATGGTCTGCATGGTTATTTAGTCCTTCTCCATTTCCCCCCCCCCCCCCTTACATTGACTCCTGACATTTACATTTACTCCTGCAGTCCAGAAAGGTAACTCACTTATTACTGTGTACAAGAAAATGCTCTCTGGTTCCCCCAAGTGACCCATTCAGGTACTACATGATGGAAAGAAAAATGCCATAGACAATGCAAAGTGATCCTTCCAGGGTTCATCATAAGGCAGCCACTCATATGACCTTCTCCCTCTCCTTCCCTTCCTTGGTTCAGACTGAAACATTAGTACACTCACATCCATTAAGACATAACAGGGAGACATCCGGATCCCCTTCCTCTGAAAAGTAGTGGAATTGCAGCCATGTCCAAAAAAGTAACATCGTTCCAGCCATGTCCAAAAAGTAACCAGCAACCTAGTTCCAAGTTACCATTGATCTTCCTAGCTCTTTCCAGTTAGAGAGATTAACGTTCTCTGTCTCTTAATCTCTCAGAGCATAAGCATGCAAAAGTCCCTCAGGGCAAGCTCATGGCATGCATTTTGTAGTACTATGAAACCTCGCTTTACACATCTATATAATGTTAGCTTCGTTGCCCATATCTGAACAGCAGCCAGGGGCATAGCTAGGGGCATGTGTGAAAAGGAGGGCATTCACCCCCGCAAATAAAAATTCTGTCTTCTCAAATAAAATTTCCTCCAGTCCCCAAATTTCTAGCATGGCAGTAACTTCAAACTTCAGTTCAAGAACCTAGAAATATAGTTTTAGGCATCCCCCTCCCAAACAAGGAGGGTCCAGAAAACTAACAAGGAAACTGGACACACTTATAAAAGGAGAGTTCTAGATATGAATGATTTTTCAGTGCTTCACTCTCTGCAATGCTAGAAATTTGGGAACTGAAAGGAAATTTAGTTGGGGAGGCTCGCCCTTGGGAAAGTCACACTCTCTCAGCCACAGAGGATGGCAAAGGCAAGCCCCCTCTGAAGAAACTTGCCAAGAAAACTCCATGATCAGATCGACTTAGGGTCGCCATAAGTCAGAAATGACTTGAAGGTAGGCACACAACCACAACACATCCCAGTTCTGCTGGTGAACATGTCAGATATCATCCAGAGTGTCTGCACCAAAACTGGGGTTTGGGCTGTGTGTTATCTGAAAAGGACACCACTAGAACAGGAGGGAAATGGGCCTTTTTGGTCCATGCGGACAAAGACAGTGTTGTGTAACCACTGAGTAATCCATTCATTGGCTGGCATCCTCTTAGTTTAACATTTGTTCCTTCTTCCATAATGGCCAAAGCCCACCAAGATGCATGGTTTTGTTGTGATAGTCCTCTGCATGCCATTCCATGGCTGGTGGCAAGTGAGAGGGGTATTGGGCAGTGATGCATTCAAGTCTTTTAGTCCAAGTCTCAAGTCTCGTCCTTTAAGTCTCAAGTCACATCTGGAGTTCTTGCAAGATACTTCCAAGTCAAGTCTCAAATTGAATCTCATGTCTGGGAGCCAACTTATAATGTGGGGTGCATTTCTCAAAGATGAACAGCAAACATATTAGACAATGGTCTTGAGTCGAGGGTTGAGGTCCATGCTGCACATCAAAGGAACCTTCTATAACTTTTGAAAAGCTTTAGAAGGATCCTTCTGCCTCAAGCCCATTGCCTAACATATTTGCTGTTCCCTTCAAAAAAATGGGCCCTGCACTTTGGGGGTAGGTTTTGCCTGCTGTTCAAAATGAATGGAACCACCAAGTCAGTCACTAAAATACAGACGTCTCGAGCAAAGTCAAATCAGTGCGTCATTTTTGCCAAGTCAAGTCCAAGTCAAGTCATTGAAGTGACTTCAGTCTGACTTAGGTCTGAGTCAATTGGCTTGAGTCTACATATTGAGTCTACATACTGATATTGGGGAAGTGTCTGGCTATGCTCCATAGCCAGGCACAGACTGATGATATTATTAACTAAAATGTGCTGGGACCATACAGTCACTCAGGGGAACCATCACAATAAAACTGTGAGTGTTGTGGTGGTGAGTTAGGGGTGGAGCAGAGTTTGGAACTAAGATCCTGAGTGTCAACTTATAGTCAATCGTCTCAATGCAAGATCTCAGCTACAGATCTTCCCATCTCTCTATATGGGATTGCACCCCCCAGTTTTGAAAAAGGAGGCTGAGCCCGTCCCACACCTTTTCTGCTTCTCATTTCCCACCCGTCCATTCAGCCGCAGGGCTTTCTGATATCTCCCCTGGGAACACCATCACTTGACTGACTTAATTCTACAAGAACATTGCTCAGGAAGAAAGAAAGAAAAATCACAGTTGGTGAGTCAGACTTTTGCCCTCTTTCAACAATTAAAATATGGTATTGATACAAATATGGTCTGGCAGCTGCTTCAAAAGGTTTTTAATTGAATGATTATTGTATTAAATAACTGTTTTTAATGGAGCATGAACTTTTCAAATCATGACTGGGGAGCGATTGAGGTTCTGGCAAGTCTAGCAGGTATTAACAAGCCTTGAAAATTATGAAATCGTTATAAGCATTATTATTTGAAACTTTGCCCGGCAAGAGACTCAGGCAGCCAGATTAGGCACCAATTGAGAGTGCAAGAACATGGACCCTGGGTTAACAAGTTGGCATGTCCATTGGCATGTGTGAAGCAGTAGGATAAGGGCAAACCATGGGACTCCAGAAGAAAACCATCTCCACCAGAACCCCATGGGATTCCATCTTTACAATGATAGCCATCATAGCAACAGTCTCACCAGGGCTTCTGGGGTTCAGAACCTTTTAAAAATCCACAGGAGGTATACTCACTTGCATGGCACCAAATCCTCCTTACAGATGTTGCTCCTATATTAGAAGGTGTCCAATGAATGTGGAGCTCTAGGACTACAAATTGAAGGCTCATCTGCATCATCCAGAATACTCTGGGCTGTTTCTGGGGTATTCTGACCCCAGAACTACCCTGGATTACCCTTGCTACCTCTGCATCCTAGAGCAATGCCAAGTGGCTGTCTACACACATGTCTGGCAGTGCTGCCACCTTTGGCATGAGTCACTCCCTCTAAAGTCATAGATGAGGTGCCCAGCATTAGTCACATGGTGGGCACCTCATTAGGATCTCAGAGGGAGTGATTTGTGCCAGCGGCGGCAGCAGTGCTAGGAATCCAGGGCATCATGGCTGCTTTGGATGAATAATGTGGCACAACCACACGGGCGCAGAGAGACACGCACAGAAGACTTATCTCTTTGGTTGCGTCACTGGAGAACTTCTCATTTAATTAGTCTTTTGGAGCGAGTTGTCACCCTGCCGCAATGCCTCTCATTAGTTTATCGCCTCCATTAAGGCTCCAATAACAACACACAGATCAATAGGCTATTATTGCTTCCAGTCTTCCAACATGTCCCTTACCCACCTCAAACCCAATGCAGTTGGGCTAATTTTCTTTCCTCGTCAAAAATACAAAAATGGCATGACCATTCATCGAAGCAATCCATGATGCTGAGTCCACTTCCCCCTTTGAACAAAGAAGAAAATTTGGAAGCCCTATTTGCTGGTATTGAATTTCATCTGCACTGGAGATACAATGCAGTTGGACACGGCTTTAACTGCCATAGCTCAATGCTATGGGATCCTGGGATCTGTAGTTGTGCCACCAGAGCTGTCTGACAGAGAGGGCTAAATAGCCCTCTAAATACCTAGAATTCCATTGCATTGAGCCATGGCAGTTAAAGCGGTGCCAAACTGCATTATTTCTCCATTGCAGATGCAACCATAGAGTTACATAAAATGCTAGCGATTGATGGTCCATGGGCTGATATGCGCATCCAGACACTGGCTACTAAGTGCAAGAGGAGTGCCTACTACACATCAGAATTGCCTGGTACATGTCAGAAGTGCTTGATGTGCATCAGAACAGTCTTGTCGGTGTCCAGAAGTGTATCTTTGCAATTCACTAACTCAGTTTCATTCTGTTTCTGCAACATAGCTAAGGATTCATTGCATTATTTAGACTGTGATGTAGGCTCTGGGCCTTCATGGTTAGTCTTTTGGTCCTGCAAGAGACTTAGCGCCAACAAAGTAGCGTATAATCCCCATGCTGAAAGGAGTTTCTTCCAAACACTGCACCCCATTTTGGGCATGTAGAGGTTTTCCAAAAACGGAATTGCTGAAAGAGATCTGGAAGCTGTGAGCCTTTGATTGACTGGAAGAGAATGTTAGACCTATTGGAGTGCTGCGAACAATAATGATCTTTCTTAACAACAAAGAAAGTTGTCTAAGAATGCGGCAATTTAGTATTGTAAAGAAGGGAACAAGGAGGGGGGGGAACGAAGTGACAAACAAATAATTCCAAATGAACTAGAAAAAGAAACTTGGCTATATATCTATATATATATAATTTCTGACAGTTTTATAAGACGACAAGAAAAGCATTCACATATACCAAGGGAGGAGGGGGACTAACTGCTAAGACATAGGGATTTGCAAAATGATTTTAAATAGAGTTTTTTAGTTTTATGTTTATTGTCAGGGAAAGGAGGGGGGAGAACCCCGCGACAATTACCATCACATGGCTCTTAAATCGTTGTGTTTCTTTCTTTGCTTTTTTTGACAGGAGTAACAATAAAATAAGTTGCTTTTCTTTTCTTTTCTTCATTTGCCGAGGCGTCTTTTAATGTACAGATTGACAAGGCTGAGGAGACATCTGTTTTCCGCATTTGGAGGGTAAAAAATTGACTAACTTTGAAGCCAATTGAAGCACGTCTCTTTAGAATTGAGTGATCTATTGTATAGCTGTTGCTTCATCGTTTGTATTAGAATATTAGAATAAACTTTTTCGTCCTCCTTTGGAAAGGCCGTGTATTGCCTTAAATTGCCGTTTCTCCATTCAGTCGGTATATTGTAGACTTTTGTAAAGCTGTTTTCGGTGCAAAAACAACCATCTGCGAATTTTGTGCAGGATAAGCCCCAAATCACAAATAGGCTTCGAAAACAGCTTTCGAGGTTTTTCTTGCGGCGGGGAAAAATGGCTAAAATCACTCCTTGTTCCATTCCAGAAGAAAACTGATGTACATCCGTCATCTTAAGCATGAGTTGCAGATGCACAAACTATGCTATTCAAATGCGTCTAATAAGAAAAAGTACATGCACATTTTTTTTCCAAGTGTTTCTGCCCTGAGCTTCCTATATCATGGAGTTTTGTTGCCATTGCCGCCCTCTGAGGCTGAGAGCATGTGACTTGCCCATGGTCACTCAGTGAGTTTACATGGCTGAGCTGGGATTCGAACCCTGGTCTCCAGTGTCATAGTCAAGTCGATGCTGGCTTTTCATGGTGCAGCTGTTTGAGCATTGGACGGTGACTCTGGAGACCAGGGTTTGAATGCCAGCTCAGCCATGTAAACCCACTGAGTGACTTTGGGTAAGTCACATGCTCTCAGCCTCAGAGGATGGCAGCGGCAAACCCCTCTCAAGAAGGGGAGGATTGAGGGTTTTGGATTGTATGTTTTTTTATTTTTGTAAGCCGCCCCAATTGCATCTTGTAGAGCGGTGGGATATAAATAAATATGATGATGATGATGATGATGTATGATCCATTGAGGAAGGGTGGGGAATTGCCCACACCTTCTCTATAGGAGGATAGCTCTCTTTTCTGGGGGAAAGAAATGTTAATTGCCTCGCAAGTGAAGACCCGCAGATATCCAAATACGGCCCATGCGCCTACCTTGTTTTGGGAGACCGCCTGTCCCTTCCTTTGCACATTATGAAGAGGATGCGTAATGCTCAGTGGTGGAGATACAATTTATTTCCACTACCAAATGGACCAGCGATATTTCATGACAGGCAGTGCCTCGAGTGGGGATGAAGGTCAGCCCATCAGAAGAGGAAATAAATCGTATCGGATTACAGTTTCCCGTTAGGGAAGCTATTTATAACTTCCTTACTTTGCAAACTCCCTGGAAAATTTGTTTGCTGGTGACTCTCGCGCTCGCTCTCAATTAAGAAATTGCAGCTCGAAAGTCACTTTGGTGGAAACATCCTCGGTTGGCAAATTAGGCAACGCCAAATGGCCATTGAGCAGATTCCTAGCATATGGAATCCAACCACTCCAAATGCTTCAAAACACCCAGGGCTATTCCAAAATGTGAAATACAATGCAAAGGATATACAATAGCAGCTCGATTGACAACGTGACAGAGGCTATTTCTAGTTGTAGACAGCAAACAACTGGAATTGTGGACTGGTTAGATTGGTCAGAGTTGCCTTTCTGAGCCTTTTTACTTTGAAGACAATAATTTTCTCAGTCTTTCATTGTTAACTGCCTTCACTTCAACTCCAGATGGATGGATGGATGGATGGATGGATGGATGGATAGATAGATAGATAGATAGATAGATAGTCAGTTCATTTGCATTTGTGAAGACATTTTGGGTAAGATCTTATAAGAACTAAAACTGAAATCTGCATCAGGTTCAATAGATAAAGCAGTTTTGCATCAGATTCGATAGATAAAGCAGAGGAAGGGGAGAGTATCAGTACTGGATTTTAAATGTGCCTTTCATTAGCAGACATATATTCTTAAATACGATTATATTTAATATATATTCGGACCACATTTAATATATATTTGGAATAAATTAGCAACATTGTTGGTCCAAGATCCCTAGTTTGGCTGCCGTGCTATAATTAAAATTAACTCGAGACGAGTAATGTCATTAAAATATTTTCTTTCCATGATAAAGAAGAATTATAATTAGCTGCTAACTTTGAAAGATGCATCCGAATTTGAGTAATGGGCCCGAGAGCCATGCATTAAAAACTGGGAGAGGCGAGAGAAGAAAGATGATGGAACTCCAGCTTGCAGAATGAAAGGCAGTCCAGATATTTCAATTTAGGAACTCTTTGCTGTGCTGAGAAAAGTACATTAAAAATAATGAAAAATTAAAAACTGACACGCACCAGCCCAGCTAACAATGTTAGGCATAGACCAAGGATAGAATCTTGCTTAATAAATAGTGCTGAGATCTTCCATTGAAGAGACAAAGCATTACGCTCACATATGACTCTGGAAACCAGGGTTCGAATACTGGCTTGGCTATGAATCCAAGGGGGGAAGGTGTGGATAGATGACCCTTAGGGTCCCTTCCAGCTCTAAGATCCTATCATTCTATGGAGACTGTCACCATTTCCCCCCTTGACAAGTGCATTTAATTTAACTAAGCAAATAATCAACAGTCGGGGATGTTGCAAAATCATAAGCCAGCCTATCGATTGTACATTAGAACTAGCACTGCTGTCTATATTTAATGGTCAAAGTGTAGATTTCCCTCGTAAAGAAACGCAGATGTTTATGACAGTAGCAGGCTGGCAGATTGCAAACTGTAACAGAAAAACTGGAAGAAGAATATATCATTGACCTTTTTGGGATGATCACCTATTGACGATGGTACTTTCTGGGGAATAAAAGACACCCAACGCCAAATGAATAAAAACTTAGGTTCACGTGACAGATATGCGCATGATTTTAATCATGAAACAGGACAGTTTCATCACCTTCATTAACAAGAAAGCCAATCATCACTCCATGGTTTCTTCAGAGGAGCCTTCCTTTGTGGATGCAAGACTTGTCCAAGGCTTTCCACAAATGAGCAGGGATTTGAACTCTGTTCTCCTGGAGAATTAGTCCAACTCTCAAACCGCTGTACCACATGGGCTTACCTATGCCTAAGATTACCCCTATCCAAACTCAAGATGGCGTAATGATGCTCCTGGATGTTGTAAGCCATGGGCCCCTCATCTCCAGAATATGTTTCTTTCCTGATTCTCAGCAATGCCCTGCCCCTCCTGGCTTGCCCATATCCCCCACCCCAGCTCCCATTCCGATGCTGACAGGGAGTGACGGCAGACTCTCACCCCAGTGGGTCAGAGCTGTCAGCAATCGTTCGGGTGCCGGGACTACAATTATGGCGACGCTTCATTGCTGAAGAACCTGCGAGAAATTAAATTCTCCACATGGCTGGCCCGGATGACTTGGTTTTGCTCCACCAACTTGTTTCTTCATTATATTTTTGGCCGGTAACTGACTGCGAGCTTGTCTTTGTCTGTTTAATGCCACTTCAATGGCTCCATGAGAGGAACCTCAGTTGCTCGCCTCGGCTCAGGTGCGCCGGAAGACTATCTCCACATCATTTATTTTATAGACAGGTGTGCATGTGTGCGAGGGGGATTGATTCAAGTGGCGCCGTCCCCTTCAAGAATTGTGGTTTTGTTGTTCTGGTGTCTGTTTTCCTTCCCTCAAGACCCAAGAGGAGACAAATGTGAAGACAAAAAGCTGTAGAATTTTTTGTAGGGTATCCTTTTTGGTTCTGAAATCAATGAATAGTCAATGAATAGTCAATGAAGTGGGTGTTTCTTAACTATATCCTAAATCTGCATTAATAATAATAATAATAATAATAATAATAATAATAATATCATCCTACTCAGTCAGGAGGCAGTAAACTCTGGATTATACCATTATACCATTCTATATCACTGATGGAGCGCAACATAACCAAATCAAGCAAAGAAATAAGTCCCTTATTTAAATAGAAATATTTAAATAAGTAAGTTAGTAAGTTAGTACTAATCAGAGGTCTCTTTCTGCTTTCTCTTTCAAGTCTTGGGCTTGGTGCACAAAGATATCGACTGAAATTTTGTTAATTGCTCCCAATTAAAGAAGATCTGACGAATAAATTTGTTGAATAGTGAACCAACACATAGGGAAATTGAGTGACTGAATGGTTCTACTCTTGTAGCAACACACAATTGAAATACTCCCAACAGATGGCCATCTAGCCTCTGTTTAAAAACTTCCAAAGAAAGAGACTCCACTACATTTCCTGGAGGCATATTCCACTGTTGAACAGCTCTTACCATCTTCTGAATGTCGAGGTGGGATCTCTTTTCCTGTACCTTGAATCCATTGCTCTGTGTCCTAGTCTCCGGAGGTTCTGCAAACAAGCTTGCTCCTTCCTCTACATGACATCCCTTCAAATATTTAAACATGTCACTTCTTAACCTTCTCTTTCCCAGGCTAAACATACCCAGATCCCTAGGATGCTCCTTATAGGGCATAGTTTCAGTTTGAGGAGACCGATTCTTATCCAGCCCAGCCTCTTGTTCCCATAATGGCTAACCAACTGCCTATAGAAAGCCAGCAAACCAAGCATGAGTTCAACAGTAGTCTTCTGTTCATCCCTCCTGCTTTGGTATACAGGGGCTTGCTGTCTCTGGAAGTGGGATATAGAGCCATCATAACTAGTCCCCACTGATAGTCCATAAAGTTGTCTAATTCCCTTTTAAAGCCAACATAAGTTGGCAACCATTGCTATTTGGAGTGGTGAAACCTAGAATTTTAACTATGCTCTTTGCGCTGGTTTCCTTTTCATCTCTCCACCGTTCAGCATCAGTGGACAAGCAGTTTCTGGCCTCTTAAGATGTGTACAGTATAACATTTAAACAGCATACCTCCAAAGTGACCCGAAGCAGCTTTATTTTGGCCTGTCTGTTTGGGCCCTAATAGAACTAGGGCTAAGGAAACCACACTCACTCACAAAGTAGAGGAAATTGCCATTCAGGCCTGCCTCTCAAAGAGACAGGTCCTTTGTACCACAAGGTTTTACTCATTCACGGGCTCCCATAGAAGGCTGATTCACTCTTCAAAGTTTTCTCCTGGGAAGAATATTCCCGGATCAGAAGCATTCGACCCCAAGCTAGCCGTGCTTGAGTTGGGGGGATATAAACCTGCGAGTTTTAGCCTCCAAATTGCTGCTGTATATATTGTCCACTTGGGTAAAAGTAAAGATTTGAAGCTTTCAGAAGGTGGCAGGCCTGAGAGGTCTAACAGCAGCAGCGGGGAATAATAGCCGTAATAAAAGGGTGGCCCAAAGCAAAATACAGCACTCACCACTCTTTCCGTTCAAGGAGGGAGGTAAAATTGAAACTTGTCATCGGCTCTAATGGTACAGTGGCCAGAGCTACCATAAACAGACATGCACTGGAGATGCTCACTAAAATGAATGTCTTAGAATCTGGCTGCGAAGAAAAGTACTTTAAAGAACTTATCTCTGATCAACATTGGCACGACATGTCTAGATGTTATTTATCTGTCCTCAGCTCTGGTTCATTACAACATATTAGAGCAGTGATTCCCAGACTCTGGCCTTCCAGGTGTTTTGGACTTCAGCCCCCAGAACATTGGCCAAGAAGGTTGAGGTTTCTGGGAGCTGAAGTCCAAAACATCTGGAGGACCAAAGTTTGGGAATCACTGTAGAGAGATGTGAAACTTTTATGGAAACATGGTGACTCTTTATGGAGCATATTAACATTTAATAAAAATTCCTACTGTGGTCATGAGCTCCCAGTGAATGACGTCTGGGCTATTTGTGTATGTGTTTTATCTTCATTTTGTTTTGTTTGATCTCTTGTCTCAGAAGAGCACACTTCTACATCTTCTAAAGGGTTGCACCATCAAGGTAGCCTGGTAGTCTCTTCTGGGGTGAATCTACAGTATGCTGTTGTCCATCCTACTCTTAGAGGAACCCTGGATCTCTTCTAATTTTTCTCCCATTTGGCTGTTCCTCAATGGTCTGAAGAGAATTCCTCTTGTAAGCACATGATGTCCTTTTCCTTGGATTCTTCTTGCACATAACTGGAAAAGCAAAGCAGGAAGTGAAAGGCCTGCATCCTGCTTTGTACATCCTTAGACTTTCCAAAGCTGTCCAGAAGTGGGAGCTCCACAGAGAGTCCGATGTAAGGACAACACCATTCTCAAACACAGGCCTTGCATTGGAATTCACCTTAACTTTTTTTCCTTTTTCCAGGGGCAGAGAGGTGAACCTAGCTGTGAGTGATACCACCGATGAAAGTGAAAAGTGTGAAGGAAAACCCTCGCAAAGTGTCAGGGAGGTTTCATCATGTCACTCAGCGGCAGCGGCACAGTTTTGGAGCCAGAGAATAATGAGTGTCAACCCAACTGCTGACAAGATTCACCACCCCAAAGAAAATGCGGCCTGTCAGCTGAAATACAGCCGAGACGAGCCACGCAGTCACAGCAACCGGGAGCCCTAAGGCCACCGGAGTGTCCCAGAATGCTTCCGCACGTTGCTAAGAGGGAATGATTCCTCCAGGAGGGCTAACACAATGGCAGCCTTATTAAGCCCATCACAGCCTCTGGGATGACAGCAATGAAAGATGCAGGAGCCCACAGGATGCTCAACAGATGTGCGGCAAACCTCGCCACCGCGGATTCATTTCAGCTCATGTTTGTCTGGTTCGATCACGCCAAAGTCCATCTAAATTCTCTTTCGGTCAGCCGGGTCCTTCCCTAAATGCTCTCGAGGTGGGCATGAAACAAGGTGTCCCCTTGTTTCTTGTCCCCTGCATGCAATATTTGGTGCTAGACTACCTAGGAAATAGGGATAGAAAGAAGACTGAAAAATTTGGGGACTTTATTATTGTTGTGCACCTTCAAGTTATTTCCAATTTATGGCAACCTTAAGGTGAACCTAGTATGGGGTAATCTGGGGCATGAATATATGCCCTTTCCTGCCCACTACTTCTAATGCCACCTGCTATGCTCTTCCTTTTTTCATCCTCAGTTCCTCCTGCTTTGTTTCTTCAGTCCTCAGCTTCAACCTCTCTATCTTTTTCCTTAATCTGATGTATTCATGTATGGATGTTTCTACCAGCCTATATTGGACCCAAGGTGGGATCCAAGCCATATACGATGGGCTGCAAAAATCCACTTGTGGCTTGTTTTAAATGAATTGCTCTTGAATGAATGGCGGGCGCATTTTACCCATTGCTTGCTTCAGCTTTTTCTGCAAGTTGGATTTTTTAAACCCAGCATTTGATGTGATTGGAGGCAGGGTGGTGGTTACGGGAGAAATACCGCTACAGGTACCGGCATCTGCTTTTGTGGATGCTAATTGTACGCGGCGGAAGGATTGACTGGTAAAATGTATTCTGGTTGCCTCAAGGACAAACATTTGTGCAAATCATATTATTGTATGCAGCGAAATTGGTAACACTTGACGTTATGGCTCTCTTTATAAATACCCTATTATTTATGAAATTAAATTAAACAGCACTTGATAGCAATTCTTTTTCCTGCCCTAATGCCAGTGTGGTGTTTTTTTTAAATGCTACCTTCATGTTAGAAAGTCATCTATTAGATCTTGGGAGTCCATCAAGTGGTGTAAGGATTTATTGGCCTGGCGTTTTATAACACACGGAGTGTAAAAAGTCAGGAGCGCGGTTCCCGAAATAAGGCGACACAGATTCTTTTTACAAGCTGTAATTTCTTTGGAATAGGATCTTATTTATATAGGAAATGGGTTCTTAGGGTTCTGTTACACTTTGGTGTGTCCATGAACAGATTTCTGGGCAAGGCATACAAATGAGAGGACATAGATAGACATGTTGTTGTTGTTGTGCGCCTTCAAGTCATTTCCAATGTATGACTACCCTATTGCAGGGTTTTCTTGGCATGTTTTTCAGAGGGGTTTACCTTTCCCAACCTCTGAGGCTGAGAGAGTATGACTTGCCCATGGCTATCCAAGGCGTTTTCATGGCTGAGCCAGGATTTGAACCCTGGTCTCCAGAGTCATAGTCCAACGCTCAAACTGCTGCACCACACTGGCTCTCCAGCTAAATATATTCTGATTCTTATTAGGATCCAGAGTGAATTTCAGTGGAATTTCATTGACTCCCCTGCCGTCCATTACCTCTCACTTTCAATGGCCCTCAATTCCCCTATCAAGAGATCATTTACATGAATTTGATGAGCCATTATGATGTGACTCTGTGTCCCATAGTGCTGTACCAAGCATGAACTCTGAGATGATAACAACGTTCTAGTGATTCGTTCAAGACTAGAAGAAGTAGCAGTAGCCATGGACAAAAGATCTCACCAAAACAACTACTGCTAAGGTTCACAATAGGACAAAAACTGAATCATAGAATCATCGAGTTGGAAGAAACCCCAAGGGTCATCCAGTCCAACCCCTGGCCAAAGAACTTGTGGCTTTTAAGATAAATTCTGTAAAGACTGGATTAATTCTGCAGTGCGGACGCAGCTTGAATCAACTTGAATTGCTCTTACGAAATCAACATCCATTTCTTTCTTCTTTTTAAAAGAACTTTGCAGAATTTGCAAATTTCTTTTTTTAAAGAAGAAACAGGTTGGAAAGAACTTGTTCCGACACTCCGTTCCATCAAATATATTTATTTTTCAGAGCAAGCTTTTGGGGTGTTCATGGATGGGGATTTCAGAGAAAGAGCCAAGGAAGGGCAAACGTAACCTTGCAGAATGGCTTACCTCTCTCTTCTTCTATCTTTCTTTTTTTAAAACAATAAAAGTGTTGACCTGCCCTTCTGGAATTCTTCCCGGCTCTGGAAAAACAAGCAGACAAGACATCTTTAGTGAGGTAGAAATTCCTCTTGAATGTACCCTCTTTAATTTATATCCCCTTACACTCCGTTGCCTGTGGCTAAAAGCCATTAATGGTGGATCTCTGTGACATAAGCGAAGGCTTCTTTAATGGGCAGTGTGGCAGCTCTTCTAAAGCTTCCTCCAGTCAAAGGATTATTATTACATATATTATTTTTTGCCAGACTTGTGACATTTTGGCTTTCTCTCTGCCACCCTACCCACTGCCCATTTGAGGGATTTCTTAGTGATTGGACAGCAATCTTTTCCAAAGCAATGCTTTATTCTTGTGCAGGCTGTAATTCCCCCAATCGACAGGATTTGTTGGGAGCAACTCAAGAAACTGAGTCCATGATAGCATCATAGAGTTGGAAGAGATGCCCAAGGGTTATCCAAACCATCCCCCAGCCATGCAGGAAAACACAATTGGCATTTGATATTTTAAAGCAGGGGTGATGGAACTGTTAAGGCAAATTTCTGGTCCCCGGGGTCTCAGTGCCTCAAAGCAATAACTATAGTGACAAAAATGTCCCAAAGCAACTGTTTTTGTGTGCCTTCAAGTCATTTCCAACTTGTGATGACTCCCAAAGCAATCCAATCACGGGGGTTTCTTGGCATGTTCCTTCAGAATGGGTTTGCCATTGCCATCTTCTGAGGCTGAGAGTGTATGATTTGCCCGGTCACTGAGTGGGTTTCTAGGACTAAGCCGGGAAACCAAAACAATAGCAACAACAAAATGGAAGTAGCTGGAAGGAGGGAAGGTGGTGATTGTAGCAACAACAGCCTGCATGCTGTAGCAGTTTGAATGTTGCGCTATGATTCCAGGTGATCAGGATTAGAATCATAAAATCCTGGAGTTGGAAGAGACCCCAAGGGACATCTAGTTCATCCCCCGGCCATGCAGGAATACACAATCAAAGAGCCTCGGACAGATGGCCATCCAGCCTCTGCTTAAAAACCTCCAAAGAAGGAGGCTCCACCACCTTCCGAAGCCGCAGCTTCTACTGTCAAATGGCTCTTACCAATAGGAAGTTCTTCCCAATGTTTAGGTGGAATCTCTTTTCCTGTTGTTTGAATCCATTGCTCTCTGGAGGAACAGAAAACAAGCTTGCTCCATCTTCAGTATGGCACCCCTTCAAATTCTTAGACAGGGCTATTGTATCACCTCTTAACCATCTCTTCTGCAGATTAAACTTACCCAGCTCCTTAAGCCACTCCTCATAGGGCACAGTTTCCAGGCCCTTCACCATTTTGGTGGCCCTCCCCTGTACATGCTCCAGCTTCTCAATATCTTTTCTTCAATTGTGGTGCCCAGAAATGGACACAGCATTCCAGGTGAGGCTTGACCAAGGCAGAATAGAGTGGCACTATTACTTCCATCAGTCACTATACTCCTAATGATGCATTTTAGGATTGCATTGACCTTCTTAGCTGCTGCATTGCAATGCTGACCCATGTTCAGCTTGTATTTGAATCTCCACTCAGCTATGGAAACCCACTGGGTGACCTTGTGCAAATCACACTCTCTCAGCTTCAGAGTAAGGCAGCGACAAACACCGGTGTGTGTGTGTGTGTCTACCATAAATTGAAGCCACCTTGAAGGCACACAACAGAAACAACAACTTCAAGAGAACCCTGGCATCTCTTTAAAAGATGAATTTACTCTTCCTGGGGTCTTCTAATGGAGACAATTTACCCTTAGAGAGGCAAGAAAAAGGTCAATCCACAAAGTCTGAGAGGGTCAGTGAACCCGCAAAACAGTCTTAGGAGGCCACATGTGGGTCCCAGGACCACCCTTTGCTTGCTCCTGTTTGAAAGGTAACACAAACAACCCATCATAAGACTGCAAGGGCTCTGTGTGGGAGAGAGAGAGAGAGTGGGATATTTTGTGTGGCATTTGCTCTGATGCTCAAATTGCACATCAGAAAAGATAATGCATCTTTGCGCTGTTACAATGACTTCTAAATTTTTCATCTCACGTCGGCCAAGTTGGGAGGGGACAAAAAAAAATGGAGAGGGAAGGGGGCCTTCCATTGGTTGTGTTACATTCCTGCCATGGTTTTCTGTCCCTCTCCTCCTCCCCATCACCACCAATTCCATAAAGTGTCTGTGGTGGATTTGAACAGTAGGAAATCCAAGGGTGATAAATAGCTATTTCTAAGTAAATTTCATGCAATTGCCCTTTGGTTAAAGTCTCTCCTCTCAGCACTTTTCCTGGGCCCGCCGCACGGCTAATAACATTCAAGACCGAGTACTCGGCAGTGTGACAACTGATTGCACTTTGAAGCAGTAAATGGCTGATTTCATAATTGGTATAATTTTTCACAAGTACCTGAATGTCATCGAGAGAAAGAATAAGCAACCTGGACTTAATACGGGAGCTTTTTCAATTCGCCGACAAAAATCAATAATGTATTAAATCCCCCCCCCCCTCCTCAAACTGATTAAAATAATGGGAGACCTGATGAAGGTTTGGGGGAAGGATGGAAGTGGCTCGGAAAGGGGGCTTGGTGGAAGCTGGAGCAGATTTATGGGCAATGGGGTTAAAACCGAGGATGTACGGGGCACTTTTAGTGATGGGCCCTAATTAAACTTTTATTAAGGTTCCTCCTTTCTCCATTTCTGCTCAAAGCATTGCTTTGGGCAATGTAAAAATACTTCTCTTCTGCCTCTTCTAACTTTCCTCTTCTCGTCCTCCTTTTTTGTCACTCTGTTGTGGTTGTTGTTGCCTTCCTCTTCCTTCTCCCCTTGTAATCCTTCTGGTATCTTTCCAGGGGAATAGCTAAAGTTGTTGTTGTTGTGTGCCTCTTTTCTGACTTGGGGTTTTCTCAGCAAGATTGCTTCAGAGGAGGTTTGCCCTTGCCTTCCTCTGAGGCTGAGAGCATGTGACTTGCCAAAGGTCACCCAGTGGGTTTCATGACTGAGCGGAGACTCGAACCTTGGTCTCCAGTGTTGTAGTCCAACACTCAAACCATTATGCCACACTGACAGAGGCACAATAATAATTCTGTCCCTTAGTGAAATTTTCCTTCAGTCCCCAAATTTCTAGTAACCAAGGGCATGCAGTGAGTTTCCATGGCAGAGCAAGGATTTGAACCTTGGTCTCCTGGAGTCCTAGTCCAACATTTTATAAGACTGTAGGAAACACGTAACTCCCTTGTTGAGCAAGCTCCATTGGTTTCTGATTCATTTCCAGGCACAATTCAAAGAACTGCTCTTGGCCTTTAATCCTCTATCCAGATCAGGTCCAGATTATTTGACGGACCATGTTTGGCCATATGAAACCGCCTTTGTTTTGAGATCTGCTGGGGAGACTCTTATCTCTGTTCCACCTCACTCACAGAATATATATTGAGAACACAGACTTTCTCAGTGGCTACCCCCAGGCTCCATCTACACTGGAGAATTAATCCAGTTTGACACCACTTTAACTACCATAGCTCAATGCTATGGAAACCTGGGATCTATAGGGTTTTTTTTAGCTATTTAGTCTTCTCTATCAGAGAGCTCTGGTGCGCAACCAACTACAAATGCTGCCAACTTCATATGGCCAACTTCTCTCAGTTCATCTCGAAGGTGTGTGATTCTCAAGCTCTCAATCTCTAGGTGTTTTGGACTTCAGCTCTCGGTGCCAGAAGCCTAAGCCATCTTGGCCAGTGGGGTGTGGAATTCTGGGAGCTGAAGTCCAAAACACCTGGAAGGTCAGTATGTGGGAATCACGATGCTACAAGATCCCTTTGCAGACTTATTTATTGTCCAGCTAGGTCTTGGAATTCTGCAACAAATAGAAGAGTTCAAGGGGAGAATGATTGCCAGTGTTTTCCTCTCTGTTGTGTTAGACATTTGGGGGATTTAAAAAAAAGGGGGGGGGGAGAGAGATTCCTATTTAGGTGACCATGTCCATCATTTGGTTGTCCTCCTCTTCATCTTAGCTTTGGGGAAAGGGAACTGATGATGAGTAATTCATTACCTCTAGCTAATTACTTCCAATTTTTTTGGGTTCTGCTCCATCTCCAGAAGGCTGCCCTTTGGATTTACATGGTCTCTTCCTTCTCTTCCAAGTAGCGGGATGCAACTGTGTGTATGGACCAGTCATGGCATCTTTCATGGGCATGTTGGTCTTGCTCTTTGACAAGGCAGGGGGTTTCCATGGCAATTATCTCACCAGGCAACTTTTCTGCCTCCGGCACCTTTGAGAGAGTTCAATTAGCATAAGTAATAACATGAATATTATCATCTGTCCAAGCTGCAAAGAAAGAAAAAGAAGGAATAAAGAGGAGTTGGAGGAGGGAGTGTGGCTTTTCTTGCTTTCCATCCTCAAAAGAATCTAACATGGTCCTTTAGAGGAAAAGAAGCCTGCTGAAAAGTTTGAAGATATTTTGTTGCAGCAAAATTTGGTATCTTCAAACATATGCAGGGGCCAGGAATTGTTCTTTGGTGGATTTTGGATTTCACCGTACTTTGTTGAACATGCCTCTGTCGTCTATAAAGCTGCAATTTTTGCAGGATGTCTATCCACCATTTACAAATCTATGGACCCTTCACGTCTCTGATGCAAACTCCACCCCATGAGCCTGGGCATTATTCACATGTGTGTCTATAGTTTCAAACTCATTTCCTATTTTTCCAGTTGAAGGGACTCTGCCAGGAGCGCTCGGTGCCAAAGATTAAAACCATTTAGGGAGCCGACAATCCAATTTCTTCCTCGGAAGACAAAAGCAAATTGGATATCTGCAAGAGGCAGGCAAATTTTATTATCAACACATACTTTGCTACTTAACTATCCTTAAGACTCACCAAGTGTTCGCAGACTCTAATTAAGAGGCCTCGGAGCTGTACGGATTTCCATGCAACTCTGTGGCTTATTAGACCAAGGGTCCCCACAGGTCATCCCATAGTGCGCTAGGGCTTATTCAGCGCCTTCCTATTTTCCTAATCTGCTTTTGATGAAGGCAGCATCATCAGTGAGACAGTACGGATGTATGAGACATGGCTTCTTATGTGGATAGCTACAATCCTTGTCTCCTTCTTGGTCTTTCTACAGGAAGCTTTTATGGATAGGGCTTTATGGCTTTGCTTTAGGTTGCCAGTTTGGTGAGCCTTCTCAAGCTGCATCCAGACTGCAGAAATACATCAAGTTGACACTTCTTGGACTGCCATGGCTTAATGCGATAGAATTTTGGGATTTGTAGTTTGTCGTGGCACCAGAGCTCTCTGACAGAGAAGGCCGAATGTCACACAAAACTCCCAGAATTCCATAGCATTGAGCCATGGCAGTTAAAGTAGTATCAACTTGGATTATTTCTGCAGTGCATGTTCACCCCTTGCCTGTTGTTGTTGTTGTTGTTGTTGTGTACCTTCAAGTCATTTTTTACTTATGGTGACCCTAAGGCAAAAAAACCCAGTATAGGTTTTTCTTGACATGTTCCTTCAGAGAAGGTTTTGCTGTTGACATCCTCAGAGGCTGAGAGCGTGTGACTTGCCCAAGGTCACCCAGTGGGTTTCATGGCAGAGCTAAGGATTGAACGTTGGTATCCAGAGTTGTAGTTCAATGCTGAAACTATTACGCCACACTGGCTCTGACAGAGAAGCCTAAATATCTCACAAAACTACAGATTCCAGAATTCTATAGCACTGAGCCATGGCAGTTAAAGTTGCACCAACTTTATTATTTCTGCAGTGCAGATTCACCTCTGGCCTGTTGTAGACAGGTACAGACAGCTTAAGTAGAATTTTAATCTTCCAGGGATGACCAAAAACTGGTCCTGTGGCCACATGCATTCTGTGGACCACTACATACTGGCTCATCCTGGTATCCTTATACTACATGGATATATTCTCTCATAGAAACAGTTGGGCATTTCTCTCCAATGCAAAACATCCACATTCAGTCCAAGGTTGCAGAAGCATAGTTGTGCATGCAGTGCTCTGGTACATGCCCACCATGGTGTGTATGCGCATGAGCATTTGGTTCCCCCTTTCATTTGCTCCTTCTAATGATTCATGAATGAGGCAGCGCTCTGCAACTGCCATTGAAATCCATGAATGTAAAATGATCCTTCATTCTTTCCTTTCAGGATCTTGACTTAGAGGTTTGAACCAAAGCCAGCCACCTGAAAAGACTGGCAGTGCCAGGAAAAGTGGGTTAAAGAAGAAGAAGATGATGATTCTTGGGGGAACATTCTTGCTTTAGGGCTGGGAGAAAGAAAATGGAATTCCTCCTGAATCCCCCCCCCAAACAACACCATAATTAAATTATTTTCTCTTCCGCTCCTTGTAACATCATGGGCTGGGGAAGGGTCCTAAGAGGCTCAGAAACCAGCTAACTCTCTGCAATAGAACTTGACCTAGTTAAAAAAAAAGAAAGAGAGAGAGAGAGAGAGAGAGAAGACACGATACTCCCACTTATCTGCTGTGGCGCCTCCTCCTTAAGCTGTCACCATGGCTTTGCCCCATTGATTCGCTTAATATGCTGGGGACAAGAAAGCCTAGTCTGTGTCAAATGTTGCCCGCAATGGATGGCTTAGGAGTCATTTTCTTTCTTTTTATTGCCATTACATTATTTTTAAATTGCCCCTCACAGCACTTATAAATGGCCTCTCCCATCCAGCTGAACTCCATCTGGGGAACAAGGGAGTATACCTCGCCTTGCGGTTGGGGTCAAAGAAGCCTGTGCCACAGTGTCATTGGAAATAACAAGCGGGAGGCGCTGGGCACCTGTTGGAAGATGCAGAATGGATGTAAATAAAAGATAACCCAAACCCCCATCCTATGCAAAAGAAGAAATCGTGTCAGATTTCTAGGGCTGAGCCTGGAAACAAGTATTATGAATGAACTTTAGGTTTTGGTATGCTCACCGTTTCCTTATTAAATTGGCTGACTTTTTCATTCCTGCTTCAGGAGAAAGTCTGTGATGAGAAAGACCACAACACAATGGATTTGAATCAGAAGAGGTTCCCCCAAAGCATTAAGAAGAACTTTATTGACTGCTGCAAGAAAAGAGATCTTGAAGCACCTTTGAGACTAACTGAAAGAAAGAAGTTGGCAGCATGAACTTTCTTGACTTTAAGAACTGTTCAACAGGGGAATAGATTGTTTTAGAGGGTGGTGGATGCTCCATCTTTGAAGGTCCTTCCACAGAGGTTGGATGGATATCTTTTCAGGGTGCTGTAGCTCCTGCATGTCAGGAGGTTGGACTGGATGCACTTTTGCACTTTGAAATCAATTTGCAGCAACTGAAGCAAGAGGAAGCCAAAAGGGGAAAGCAGGAGGAGGCAAGAGAAACCAGGACATTTTAAAAACAGCTAGAAAGTGGGGCCACAACAAAAGATTCACTGGGACTGTTCTTGCCCAGTTGGGACTGTTGGAAAGTATGGTTTTGCTTTTCGCTATTTCCCTTTGCCAAGAAGACTCCATCCATCCCCTCCATTGCTGAAATTTGCCACCTGGAAATGATGCGCTCAGACAGGTCCTCCCCCACAGAGCTGCTTTCTGCTCTTGAAGAATCCCTTGTACAGCTGCTGCCCATTGTTTGCTGACTGCTAGCAAAGGCCTGAACCCTCTTATCAACCTTTCCTCCAGCTTTTTATCCCATTTTCTGGACAATGCCTTCCCACAAGCTGTTTCCCTCTGATTCTGTTTGCTTTTGGCTCTCTGGCATCCATGCCTGCCTTGCTTTTCAGCTTCAGTGTGGCTGAGGGGAGGCGGAATCTCCTTGCCCGGGTCTCTCGCTTTCTTCCTCTTGGCTCCCACGCTTTCCCTTTTGAAAGACTGGACTCTTCTCCTTGTCTTGCCTCTCCCTTGGGAAGGGATTGGTGAGTTTTGCCAGCTGCGTCTGTCACAATATGGTAAACAGACTTCACTCCCGGGACCCAAGTTGTGAGTTTGGCTCTGTGGCTTTGTTCGTTGGGGCTTGTTTGGGGAGTGCCAACTTCATTGTGTCTTCCCTTGGCACAGGACCGTCGCCACTTCTCTGGTGCCAGCTGTACAAAGCTCGATACGAGATCATATATCTTCCTGACAGTTGAATACCTGGGACCGGTGCCTCAGCTCTCCTCCTTGGCAAAGGATCCTGGTTTGTCTCTGTTGCTGTGCACCAGAGCCCCATCAATGCAGCCTTGGATTTGAGCTCTAGGCCAAGAGGGCTGAAAAGGAGCTTCAGTCTTAATGGCAATGTCCATTGATGCCTTGTGAGTACTCCACAAGAAAGGCAGTGCATAAGAAAAGATGGCAGACCTTTCCAAAGTGGCAATATAGATGCATTCCTCCTTCTCATTCCTTCCCTCTCTCTCTCTCTATTATTACTGTGTGTATAGTGTAGTGGTAGATGTTGAAGTGCAAGCCTTCACCAGGACTATTTTTCTAGCAACGCCTGCATATAAAGTATTTGTTGTTGTTGTTGTTGTGTGCCTTCAAACTTTTTCTGACTTATGGTGACCCTAAGTGGATCCTATCTTGGGGTTTTCTTGGCAAGTTTCTTCAGAGGAGGTTTGCCATTGCCATCCTCTGAGGCTGAGAGAGTTTGACTTGCTCAAGATCACCCATTGGGTTCCCATGGCTGGCTGGAATTTGAACCCTGGTCTCCAGTGCATATAAAGTATACCCCCCCAACATTTCACTGATGAAAATGTGTGTGGCCAAGCAATGTCAGAGTGTGGTAGCTACAGGAACAAATCAGATCTGATCTCTCCCTAGAAACCAGGATGACTAAACTGAGGCTGTCATACTTTGGTCACATCATGAGAAGGGAGGACTCTTTAGAAAAGATGACAATACTCAGAAAGACAGCAAGAAGAGAAGACTGCACACCAGATGCATAAAGCCAACCGAAGAGAACATGGTCCTAAGTCTACATGTACTGAGAAAAGCCATTGAGGACATGAGGTCATGGAGATGTCTCATTCACAGGGTCGCCAGAGGCCGAAGTTGACTTGAGTTGTAGTTAACAACAACAACAACAACAACAACAAAGCTATTTTGCAGAAACACAACAAAATCTTGTCTGTGAATAGCGAAGATAAGCATTGGGCACCTCTAATGCATGGATGCTCCTAGTCTGCTCTTGCATTCTCTGACCATGAATTCCATGGCATTCCCGTGGCGCATCAGCAATTCCATTGTCGTGCAATAGATGCCCATACAGTGTAACATCATGGCAGCCTCTAGGTGAATATGGATCTTGTGAAACTCCATGATAAAGTTTGCACACGCATAAGGCAATTTATAAAGCCCTTAAGTTTTGAGCAGATTGCCAGACAATAACAAAAACAG
>NC_056528.1:17152245-17211702 GCF_019175285.1 Sceloporus undulatus | reverse complement strand
TGATGATGATGATGATGATGATGATGATGATGATGATGATGATGATGATGATGATGATGGAGCATCTGAAAATCTCATCTGTGTCTACTTGGAGCTGCACAGAAGCTTGACACAACTCTTCTCAACAGAACCCTTTTTGGAAAGGGAGCCACTATTAGGATCTACCCGAATACCAAATATTCTATTGCATCTAGCCCTAGGCCATTGCAAATGGAACTGCTACCCACAGCCTTGCTTTTTAAAATGCTTTAAAGGAGACAAACGCTCTTAAACATCACTGAAACATTCTTACACCTGTTTGAAGATGCCTTAAAAGTGAAATATTTTAAATGTCATAAAGATTTTAAATTTTGCATGAAGCAAGATTTTTCTTGTGTAGCGGTTTAATTTTAATTTTACAGGCTTAAGCTGACCAGATTTTACTCTCTATGAATTCCATGAATTTATAATAAACTTATAGGATCAGTGTTGTTTGCAGACACTGGAATCTCTGACAAAGGGAGTCCTTTTGGTCTAAAATGTTCAGGATCCTCCGCTCAGTATGACCACTGACCATGACCAGACTAATAGCTCCATTGGTTTATAAAAGTAACTTTTCTAAGGACTTCTATCATTTCAGCTCTGTAGCAAGAAAAACTCACATCCTGCCACCTTTATGCGTTGCCTTAATTTGTGTAAATTCGTGCAGTTTTGGAAGTCACACAGAAGTGGAAATATATTATTACTAAGAGCATCATTCTCCCATTTCTGAGATTTCATTTTAGCAGCCATTGTTTCTAGGTTTCCAATCATATTTTTCCACTCCAAGGGCAAGAAGCTCTTTTGAAATGGAAGTTGAGACTCTCCAAGGAGACTGGGGTTGGAATTAACACAGTCCTGGGTTTGTTTGGTTTTGGTACTCCTGCAAAATAGCAACCTTAATCCTAACCTTTCAGGGAACGCCTTGCGGATAAACTTTTAGATGCATTTAATGTTATGATGTATTAGAGGAGTATTCTCTTGGACATTCTGGAGATATTCCAAGATGCCACTGGAGAGTTTTCAGATTTCATTGTGCTCCTTAACAGCTGATGCCAGTAAGTTCAGCGGCATAATTTCTATGGCATCTGTTTGGTGTTAGTGGTTAGCAGTTGCACATTACACCGATTTTCTTTGGGATTCCTCCTCATTACAAATAAAGTCAAAATTTGCCTGGTAATACTAATATTATTTATCACAGGTTTGTTTGTTAAAAAAAAGTTTCTCTAAAAACCCTCCAGTGTCTTATCCATTGTGCACCACTACAGGGACCTTGCAAAGTTAAGGGGTTGACTTGAATAAGTAACCCCTTAACTTTGGCCCCATACAGACAGGCCAAAATAAAGCTGCTTCGAGTCACTTCAGAGGTATGCTGTTTAAATGATGCTTAAGAGTCTGGAAGCTGTACCAGAGTCATGCTCCAGTGCTAAGGACTGGAGTGTGGCTTTGGCGCGGCTTCCGGAATCCTAGGACGCATGCATCATTTAAACAGCATACCTCCAAAGTGACCCAAAGCAGCTTTATTTTGGCCTGTCTGTATGGGGCCTAATTGATAAATACCGTTATTGTAGAAGTCTGCAGATTGCACCTTATGAGGATTTTACACTTTAGTCACACCTGGCACAACCTGGCATAAAAATGAAGGACACAATGAACTGGTTTTCTCAACATCATGCCCTTAGGGACTAACGATGGCACTGACAAAATTTCATCAAATACCACAATAACATCCAAGTGATAAATATTACTTTACGATATCCCCTCATAAGGCACAGTCTGCATACTTCTACAATATCAGGTGTGCGGAGGGCCAAGAAACGCTGGGGAAAATGTGTCAATCCGGATGGTGACTACATAGAGATAAGTTAACAACTACAAATCAAAACAAACTTTCTGTCACACTTTTTAAAAGGTGATAATTAAAACTTTATGATACCCTCTCATTAAAGAATGTGCTTGATATCTCTCCAAAGGACAAAAATTATGACTCTATTTCACAAGTATCTGTCTATGCGCAAACTTAGGCAGAGACCCAAGCATTCATGCCCAACTGACGCTGCGAGAGCATTGGGTAAAAGTTTGCCGTGAAAGGCAGCTGGCAACCTCTCTGCGCCCGCAAAATGATATTAACATTTTATTATTCTAAGGTGAGCTTTTTAAAACGGAATTTTAAATGTTACCCTGCTGTTTCGGAACACAAAAACCTTTAATTTTATGCAAATTAACCGCGAGGAGCTGAGCGCCTTAATGTAAACGAACACTTTCTTTGAACAAAGAGGTTGGAAGTGAACGGGAGAGTGAGGGAGGGAGAGAAAGAGGGAGAGAAAGAGAGAAAATATTCCCATAGATTCTTTAATTGCTGTCTGAAATTATGTAAATCCCAGCACTAGGCAGAATGCAATTATCCAGTGGCCCTCTCTGCCTCCATTGCTAATGTCTAACAAACTATCGGTAGGTGACATTTAGTGGAGGTAATGCAAATGAGAATTAATTTTTTCTTCCCTGAGACAAAGGGCAGTAGAAAGAGCAGCTCCTTCATATACAGTAAAAGGAAACTGAAGTGTGCATGAGGTGTGTGTGTGTGTCATGCAGAAAAGAACCAGTTACCTGAAATGGAAGAGCTGGAACTTGGAATAACTACTAGAGAAGAGAGAGACGGTGGTGCAGTGGTTTGAGTATTGGACTAGGACTCCAGGAAACCAAGGTTTAAATCCCCACTGGACGATTGGAAGACATATTCTCTTAGCAATGCCAAATGGCCACTGAACAAATCTTGCCAAGAAAAAAACATGATAGTGTCGCCTTGGGGCCATCGTAGGTCGGAAGTGACTTGAAGGCACACAACAACAACAGAAATTAAAATAGGTTGGGACAAGGTCTTCTCCCATCTCCCAACACAATGCCGCCCAAGGAGACCTCAGTCCTTGGATAGGTAAATATAGGGAAAGGCGCTCCTTGTATGAGCCAAGGCCCCAAGCTGTTTAGAGCTTTAAAGGCAATCGTAAATACACTGGGCCCTTGGTGTCCACTGGGGTTTGGTCCCAGCACCTCCTCCATAGATAGCAAAATCCGTGGATGCTCCAATCCCATTAAATACAATTGCCTAGTAAAATTGTGCCCCCGTATAAAATGGCAAAATCAAGGTTTGCTTTTGGGGATTTGTATATTTTTGAATATTTTCAAACCATGGATGGTTGAATCCATGGATAAAGAATGTGCGGATGCAGAGGGCCAATAGTACCTTCAACATCCAGAGCTCAAAAGCCAGTGAAGTTAGTTCCGGTAAAACAAAGCAAACTGAGGGATGTACAGAAGGATAGTCAAGAGAAACCGGTGCCATAAGTCACAAGAATCGTGGCCAAGCTATCAGATCTGAGATGTCTTCCATGACTGGTCTCTGGTGCTGTTTCCAGCAATGGCCCTATGCTCAGGCTTGCCTTTTCAGTGAAGGATGATGCAGGAATAGGAACAGCTGCAGCATTTTCCAGACACTCATGGGTGACGCTTGCATCCTTTGCCCTGTTGGAGGGGAGGCACAGCACCCTCTGGATCCCAGCTTCGTTCCTAATCACCTCTGTGCAACTGGGGGACAAACAGCAGTCAAATCAAGTGCTGATTTGCTGTGTCATCATGGAAGATCTACTGGACGCCCTGATGCAACATGGAAGAGAGAGAAAGTCTCAAACAATAAAGCAATAGAATGAAGGTAGAGAATCAATTAATCCCTAAGAAGATTTGAGTATGGTATATGTATGTGAAATGGACTGAATTGGTTTGGTGTGTGTGGGGGGGTGTTATTGCTTTTTTTAATTAATTGTTGGATTGTTTGAATTAATTAGCAATTATGCACACACACACACACACACACACACACACACACACACACACATATTCATCCCTATTGCACTGATTGCACTTCGGGTATCATGTACTTTGGATGTGGTTCCATTGTCCCTTTGCATATTCTTCCTGTTCTTCCTCCTCCTTTACTTCCTTCTCTTCTTCCTCTACCTCCTCTTCTTTTCCTCTTCCTCCTCCTCTTCTTCCTCCTCTACTTTTACTTCCTCTTTCTCCTCCTTTTTTCCTGCAGCCGGGACGCGGGTTGGACTGGATGGCCCTTGTAGTCTCTTCCAACTGTACAATTTTATGATTTCTGTTATTCTTCCCCTCTTCTTCCTCCTCCTCTCCTTCTTTCTTCTCTTCTTCCTGTCTCTCCATCTTCTCCTCTTCCTCGTATTCTTTATCATCATCCTCCTTTTCTTATTCTTCCTCCCCTCCTCTCCATTCTCCCCTTCTCCTCCTCCTCCTCTTTCTCCCTCCCTCCCTCTCTCTCTCTCTCTCTTATTCTCTCTCTCAAGACATAAGAACATGAAATGAGAAATCGCCCTAGCAGTCAGTAAATGATGTACATTGCTAGCGAGCAGCAAGAATCCATGCACATTGTCTCAGAGTGGGATTGGGAAACATCACACAGAGACCATTTTGGAGAGTAATGGGTGGAGACAAACCTATTTCTCTTCTGTCCTGACATGCAACTTTTATTCTTTGCCTCTTCCACCATCTCGATTTCAGGCCGGGAGCCGATGTTTCCTGGAGGCAAGGCTGGAGGCTGCAAAGGCTTTGACAGCGTCTGGTCTTTCTTGCTTCAAACGCTTCTGCCATGATCTCATTGTGCGCTAACTATCTGGGGTAATCGAAGAGAGACGGCCAGAATCCCATTTCAGGCTGTTTTTGATAGGAGTTTACTTAATTCATGAAGTCCTTCATATTCAGAAAGGAAAGAATCTGAGATTGTTTTTTTGTTTTTAATGAATTAAATATAGGAGTAGACCAAACTGACAGATTCACCTCATTGGGCTGAGGGTGTTTTGACTGCTTAACTTAAAAATGCGGCTTGAATTTCTGTATATTTCTCGGCGTTTGTGGTGTCCAATTTATTTTAACTAACTAATTAGCTAAATCCAATGTGATCTTTACTATGCAGCCGCAGACCATTGACACACAAGACACAAAGCACAATGCAATTAAATAAGCATGCTGCTTTGGATAACTCCCATTATCTCTCATTCTGGTTGGGGCTAATGGAAATCATAGGGTGCATCTACATTGTAAAAATAACCCAGTTTGACACCACTTTAACTGCCTTGATGTCATCCTATAGAATCCTGGGATTTGTAGTCTTGTGAGAAACCGGCATGCTTAAAACTACAGATCCCAGGATTCCATAGTATGCAGCTCCAGCGCTTAAAGTGACACCAAATAGAACAATTTCTACAGTGCAGAGGCACCCATAGCCCCCAAAGTGTCAAGATGACTACCCCCATCCTAAGTTTTGTACTCCTCTCTGGCCTTGCTGTTGTTAAAAGTCACACACGGAACAGCTTGCCCCAAATGTCATCACTGCCTTCCAATTGCCTTCAGAAAGAGACAGAGGAGCAGGAGGAACAAGAGAGGTTGTCACCTGAAACAAGAAGGAAGGAATCAATGTAGTTCCACATTGAAAATATGCCAGCCACTGGTAAGTCCTTCCCAGCATAAAGGCAAGAGGGCCTTGAGTCAGGCAGGTCAATTGCTATTTGTCAGAAGGAACCACAACCGAGGCCTGAGGCTCCGTACCAATCATGGCACAGCCTCCCTGAACTGACCCAGCCATTTAGCCTTTTTTTCCCAAGAAATATTTACAGAAAGGTCAGCAAATGCATTGTGACAGGATGCGATCGCATCCCCCTAACCTTGTGAGCTCCCGCTGCCTACCTCGCCTCTTCTCCTGCAGAGCCTCATGAGGATGGCAGGCTTTGGTTGCTCAGGGGAGAACGCAGTGCCAACCAGGAGAAGAACAGTCCTTGCATAAAGCCAGGCACAGGGGCAAAATGATGCCTGCATTGTTGTTGTTGTTATGCAAATCTCACTCATAGATCATCATGACATATGGCAGCCACATTTGGAAGGTGGGAGAGGTGTTCAGGAGTGTGCTCGCCTCCAGGATCCCTTAGGGCAACCCCATCATGGGGTTTTCTTGGCAAGATTTGTTCAGAGGTTTGCCCATGGTCACCCAGTGGGTTTCATGGCTGAGCTAGAAATCGAATCCTGCTCTCCAGAATCATAGGCCAACACTTAAACTACTATGCCAGGCTCTCTCTCTCTCTCTCTCTCTGTCTCTGTCTCTGTCTCTCTCTCTCTCTCTCTCTCTCTCTCTCTCACACACACACACACACACTATGGAGTTTATCACACCCCAAATAAACCTGGCTTACCTTTCCCAGGTTAGATTCGATTACAGGATGGAGTCAGCTATTATCACATGCATAATGCTGCCGCTGCCGCTGCACAACTGCACCCCATCGAAAACCCGTCTGCAAGCTGTGATAATGATGGGACTGAGAGAAAGCCCTCTGCAAAGATTCACGTCTGGTGAGTCCTGTCTTCTCATGAAATGGCCAATGTAGGACTGACTCAGATTAGTCATCATGGCTTCTAGGGAAGGTTCAGGCTTGATTTACTCTAGAACCCATTTATCTGGGTTTTGTAGTGGTCCACCGGATCTGCAGAACTCTTCTCCAGCACCACATCCCAAACTTGGGCAGGCTCATATGGAGAGAGACATTCTTGCCCATAGTCCAAACCCAAGCTTCGTAGGGCTTTAAAGGACCCAACCAGCACTTTGACCTGGTTGTAGCCATAACCAGCATCATCCACCCAGGTCACAACCAACGTATCCAGGTCATGATCCACTCTGCTGAAGTTGTTGAAGCCTGTTTCCGAAATAGGTCCATCACCTTGACTAGCTCCTGGGATAAAAGCCAGTCATCAGATTGACACGCTTTCAAAATAGATGATGCCTGTATCCTTTATTTATTCTATTTCACAATGTGCATTGCTCCTGTGCCAAAAGGATTAGATGTCTGATTGTATTATGAGTTGATAATGAGAATGGGTTTTTCTTTTTAAGCAGCAACAGCAACAAAATTATCCAGTTATGGAAGGCTCCAACATTTGTAAGCTCTTTGGAGCTAAAAGGAAGTGTATTACTTACCTTATCAAGATGAGTAAATTGGGTTACCAGCCTGCAGAAACACAGACGAGGGAAGAAAGCAGCTATGCTTCTCGACCGTAGTGTTTGAAAATGATCTGATGAACGAAGCTACACATTCCAGGCTGTAGAAAGAAAACAGCACACTAACAAAGGAAATAATTATTATTATCATTATTAAGAGTTTTTAATTGCATATTTTTTTCAGTGGAACAGTCAAACACTTGAATACGAGAAACCTCTTCTGTCAAGGCAGACACTTTGCTCCTCATGGAGTCTCCTTTTGAGTAGACATATGTAGGACTGCACTATATATATACTTAGCCTCAGATACATGGAAAAGGAAATTGATGGTCTATGTCCATAGCTGTCATGGGTCCCACATTGGGAGGAAAGTGTGATAAAATTGAACAAATAAACAGGCATGCCAAGTATGGCCCTTAAGATGCTCTTGGATTGCACCTCCCAACATTCCTCATGATAGCTATGCCAATTTAAGGCTGATAGGAACCTAGCAACATCTGGAGGAACCTAGGTTCTGGAGGAACCTAGCAGCATCTGAAGGCACCTAGCAACATCTGGAAGGTCATAAGCTTATGTGGTTGTGTCATGTCACACAAATCCATCTATATTTCTAAGCCTCCAGAGATCCAGTAGTATCTATCACTGGGGACAATGTCAAAGAAAAATTCTATCTGAATCTGAAGATCCGCTGAATCCCTAGAAGGAGAGTCCAATTCAAGAAGCATTTGAATGCTCTTAACACTTTCTCTGGACTCACCCTTGAAAACACACCACCCACCCAATCCTACAAAACATGAATCCATTGTAAGCTATTTGTCCCAAAATAGCAACTGAATATTACAGGTTCCGAGCTATCCATTTACCTGCCTGCCTCCATGGACCGATGATCTGATTAACTGATATTTAATTGATTGCTCTGCCAGCCTAGGACTTTACCATGAGCTGATTGTTTTGCAAGCAATTACCAAAGGAAAAAAAAAGACGGAGGGAAGATTAGTGCAAAAATCCATAGGAGCATCAGCAAAAAGCCAAAGGAATCCAGGAACTCCTTTTAGAGGGAACAGGAAATGACACTTTGGTTGTGTAGTTGGAGCTGATAGCAAACAAGATGTAGTGGTTGGCTAAAGAACATGAGGGAGGTCTGCCATTCACTATCCAAGAACAGCCTCTGAAAAGTCCACCAATGGATCTGGGTCTCAAGAGACCTCTCCTGTTGTGTCCCTAGTGTTTGAAAAATGCTGCAGAAATGCTGTTTTTAGAATCATAGAGTTGGAAGAGACCTCAAGGGCCACCAAGTCCAACTCCCTACCGTACAGGAATACATAAAGTACCCCCGATAGATGGCCATCGAACCTCTGAAAACCTCTAAAGACAGAGACTATTGCTCTCTTTTGTTTTGGGTTCCCAGTCTAACAGGTTTCACTGACAGGAATTTTGGATCATCAATGATTTGGGATTCTGTCCAAGAACCTAAGAATCAGATAATCTGTCCTATTTCAAGCAGTATCACTTTTGTAAATGTGCAATGGTGATCCTGCTTAGGGTGATTTCAGTCAGGTATTTTGTCAGACCATTTGGAATTGCACCCAGAAAACCTATCATCACTGGAATCATAGTTGTTTTCTTTTCCCAGAATCTCTGAATCTTACTTTGTAGTTCTCGACATTTTTGATGATGATGATGATGATGATGATGATGATGATGATGATGATGATGATATCACCACCACCATCACCACCACCATCACCATCTTTCACAGTCTACCAGGTGCCACTTAGTTTTGGACCATCAACGAGTTGAATATTATCCTGATAATCTAGGGGTCAGTGAGGTGTCATCAAATGTGGCACACTCCAGTGCTGCTTTTTGTAACTGTGGTACCATAATCCCATCTATGGTGATTTCATTCAGTCCATTGGAAAGCTCCCAGAGTGCCTATCACTTTTGCAACCACAGCTGTTTTCTTTTTCCCAGAGGTGCTGAATCTCAGTTCAGAGGTCTTCACATTTTGTATTTTGTTGAACAATAATATTTTATTGTTGCTGTTGTGGCTGTTGCTGTCCATGTTGAAATCATCTCCAATTTATGTTGTCCCTAAAGTGAACTTGCACAGGGTTTTCTTGGTGAGATGTGTTTACAGGGGTTTACCTTTGCCTTTCTCTGGCCTGTTACAAACTGCCAAAATAAAGCTGCTTCGGGTCTCTTTGGAGGTATGCTATTTAAATGATGCATGCATCCTAAGAATCCGGAAACTGCACCAAAGCTGCACTCCAGTGCTTAGGAATGGAGTGTGGCTTTGGCGCGACCTCCGGACTCTTAGGACCCATGCATCATTTAAATAGCATACCTCCAAAGAGACCCGAAGCAGCTTTATTTTGGCAGTCTGTAACAGGCCTCTGAGACTGAGAGAGTATGACCTGCCCAAGATCATTGATTTCCCAAGAGTCCTAGCCCAACACTCAGTCCACTGCACCACAGTAGTTCCAGTATGGCTGCCCTATCCAGGGGTCTTCTAGGCAAGATTTGTTCCGAGGGGGAATTGTCATTGCCTTCCTCTAAGGCTGAGAGAGTGCGACTTGCCCAAGTCACCAAGTGAGTTTCCATGTCTGAGCGGGAATTTTGAACCCTGGATCTCATGGAGTCCTAACCCAACACTCAAAGCTCTCTATTGTGTGTGTGTTTCTCTCTCTCTGTGTGTGTGTCTTCAAACTACCTGTTGACTTATGGCAACCGCATGCATTTCATAGGGTTTTCTTAGGCAAGGGATGCTCAGAACTGGTTTTGCCAGTTCCTTCCTCTGAAATCTAGCCTGCAGCATGTGGTATTTGTTGGCAGTCTCCTATCCAAGTACTAACCAGAGCTGACTTTGCTTAGCTTTCAAGCTCAGATGCCATTTGGTGTCTGTAGGGTATTTTGGAGGAATTATTCTGTCTTACCAGGACCCGAATATCACAGTGTTGAGGAATTTGGAAAGACTATCCAGCTATATTTGGAAAGACTTTCCAGCTATTTCAAGCTCCCCACCTGCCCCCCTATTATTTTAGCATGGAGCTGAATATTTAACTGAAACATTAAGCCTCCAAATAGTTGATTTACTCCCTATCCCAAACTGAAGCCACAGAGGAGCTGCGTTGGCATCCTGGTCCAATTGCGCATTCGTTTATGGAAATGCCATCCTCGTTCTCTTGGCAGCTCTCAATGAAGAAACCAGGACATCTTGTCTTGAAACTGAGGCCCAGACCTCAATTATTTGAGAGCCACCAGGAAGAACTAACGGCGGATCAGCAGAAGGAATTGTACAGCTGTACCAATGCTACCCCCTTGTGACCAGAACATATGAATCCAATCCTGGGTCTAATATGTTTTTCTCTTGCAAGCAAGGGAGGAAGAGCTGGAGTGGCAAGCACTGCTCTCTCAAAGAGGTGGAGGAGATGCTTGGAAAGGCGGCAGCATTGAAAGACAAATGTCTCTTTGCTGTCTTTTCCCACTTGAGCTGTAGATTTGTTCTGAATAACAAAATCTGCTGTTTTTCTTGTGAATTTGCAATCCCTTCTTCTTATTTGTATATTTTCTCTTTCCTTAATTGAAACTATCCTTCCTTTATCCATCTCTATCCTTTTCATCCCTTCTTTCTCTCCTCTTTTAACCAGATTGTGTATCTATCTACACCCTTCCTTCCTTCCTTCCTTTTCTTCATCTCCCTGTTTCCCTTCCTTTCTCTCACTCTTGTTTTTTCTTTTTCTCCCTCCCCCTTTCTTTATTTCTTTCTCTTCCTTCCTTTGTTTCACTTCCTTTCTCTCTTTCATTCCCCCATCTCCTTCCTTTTCACTCATCCTTTCTCTCCTTTCTTAATCAGTTTGTTTATCTATCTATACTTTCTCTCTCTCTCTCTCTCTCTCCCCCCCGACTTCCTTTTTCTCTTTCTCTCTCTCCCACAATTTCTCTTGCTTTCTTACTGTTCTTTCTTTCTTTATTCTTCCTTTCTCTCTACAAAATTTCTAAACAACAGTACAAGGAGGTACAAAGTTGACCTTCCTTACATGTGGAAGGCTTACTTTAGACTTGCAGTGACTCCCAACCTCTGGTCCTCCAGGTATTTGGACTTCAGCTCCCAGAAGCCTCAGCCATTTTGGCTAGTGATCAGGGATTCTGGGAGCTGAAGTTCGAAACACCTGGAAGACCAGAGTTTGAAAATCACTGCTTTGGAATAATGCAAGTTAGGGTTCTACACTTGCTTGCTTTTTTTTCTTTTTCTTTTGGTGGAGAATATACTAGCTGAATTTAATAAAGTGGTAATATTTTCAGATTAGAGATGAGCTTGGGGAAATAGTGATTGATTCTCAATACAGCAGACCATTCTGAACTGACTGTGTAAAGTATTCAACTGTACAATGCAGAATCCTAACTGCTCTGAATCAAAAGTCAGATCACACCATTTTGGGATTTAGGGCAATTATGTTTTTATTTCCTCCATGTGGGCCAAGTTTTCTATCCATGACAAGAGAAGAACCTCATTTTATCCAACTCTATCACCCATCAAGCAGAAAGTCCTCTGCTTCTTTGCTTGCTCTTTCTTCAACCCTGGGATTCCCTGGTTTTCTTCCTTTTCCTTTACCTCGCCTGGCTAAATGATTGCAGTTATCAACTGCTGACAAGTAGCATTAAAATTTATTAGCCAGCATAAAGTTTTATTTAAGGGTGGCTAGAGATTTACTAGGCTTCCCGAGTTCTTACGTAGGCTGGCTGTGTCACTTTTAATAACTACTTGACACAACAACTCTTCCGACCGGAGGACCACAGGACAGTTTAAGGGAGGAGGAGGGGAAGGAGAGAAGGTGTCAAATCCCAAGGGTCCTTTCAGAACAAATCTGCTCCCCCCCCCATAATGTCTAGTTGAAAAATGTGCCTTGGCATCACATCTGTTAGACAGAGTCCATAGGTCTCTGTTCCAGGTTGTGCTTCTGCAGCAAGGATTGTATGCTTCAAGAAATGGCAGTGACTTTCAGCATCAGATGGGACTAAGTTAGACTCAGGACTATCCTGATGCCAAATGTGACACCTAAGGATGGTGCCTTGTGATGTCACAGGAGATGATATTACAAGGGATGGCCCCAAGTGTTGTCATTCATTGTGATACATTAAGGCTAGAATCCTGTTTGTGGCTTTGTTGTTGTTAACTGCATTCAAGTTGATCTACCCATGGTGATCATATGGATGAGACATCTTCAAGGCCCTCCATCCTTCACTGCTCTGCTTAATTCCTGTAAACCTGTACCTGCAACCTCCATCTAGCATGCGGCCTTCCATAATGATGTCTGGGTCCCACTGCAGGGCATGTCTGTGATGCATATAAGGCAGAACACATACTGATAACATGGGAAGGGACATATTGCCACTGGGCAACAAGCCCAGACTGAGGGCAAAAAACATTTACACTTTGAACGCCATTTGCAGCAAATGAAGTAAGCTGGGAGCAAACAGGGAAGGCAGGAGGAAGAAAGAGAAACTGGGACCTTTTAAAAACAGCTGAGAAAATGGAATGGCAGAGAACTGCCTCTGCAAAACTGGAAATGTTGGAGGGCATTGTAGTGCATCCTGTTCAATTTCTTCTTTCTCTTTCTCTCTCTCTGACACACATACACACACATGAAGTTTCTTCACACATACGCCTCCAAAGGACCAGAGTTCATAGCTTTCCTCAGTTCAGCTCTGATGCCTTTACTGAGCTCTTTGGCTCCCCTTATTAATATTTATGATGTGGAGAGGAAGTGGCATAAATCTTAATTGCTACGGCTTTTAAATCTCCATCGCTACACCTTGCTTTAGGAGAAAGAAAAAAGCAAAGCAGGGAGGCTTTTCTCTCTTTTTGTGGGGACCCAGAAAACGATTTGAGAATTGGCAGAAAATAAACAGGAAAATGATATTGGGTTCAAACAGGAGCATGGAAGCAAGGTTGCTTGAAAAATGTCCCTGCCAAGATTGTTGATGTTGCAAAAGTTCTTGGATGTACAAATGCTCTGGGTTGTTCCACCTGTTACTTCCCTTCTTTGAAATCATCTGAATTTCTAGAGACAATGACAATTTTGTTCCCTTTATGGACACTTGGCGGCAAGGACTGGACTTCTCACTCAGCCATGGAAACCTACTCTGTGACCTTGTGTAAGTCACATTTTCTCAGCTTCAGAGGAGACAAGGGCAAATTATGTACAAATTATGCCAAGAAAACCCCATGAAAGGATCTACACAAATCAGGTATGACTTGAAATCATGCAGCAAGAAGAGACTTTATGACACATCCCAACCAATTCAAAGCACCATCTAACCCACCCAATAACAGTGGCAGAGGTAGCCTCCATGTCAGTGGGACTGTGAATCCACTTCGCGTTTCAATCACATTCTAAAGGAGTTCCCTGGGGTGCTGAACCTGGTTCCTGATCGGTTCAGCAATCTGGACAGCTCCTTCAAAGTTTGCAAAACCCTGTGGCCCTTTCACAATATATAATTATAGCATTATGATTCCACTTTAACTGCCGCAGTTGCACCCTATGGATTCTAGAGTTTGTTGTTGTTTCTGTTGTATGCCTTCAAGTTGCTTCCAACTTAAGGAACCTTAAGGTGAACCTATTGTGAGATTTTCTTGGCAAGTTTTGTTCAGAGAAGGTTTGTTATTGCCTTCCTTTGAGGTTGAGAGAGTGTAACTTGCCTAAGATCACCTAGTGGGCTTCCCAGGCTGAGCCAGGATTCGAATCCTGCTCTCCCAGGATCACAGTCCAATGCTAAAACCATGAGTCCACAATGGTTGTCTTCCACATCGGCTGGTCAGTGAATCTGGCTTAACATTATGGGAGCTATTCATGTGCTGAAATTATTTGGTGGGCAAAGGCTTTGGCACCATGGATGGTTCCTTCAACATCTGGACGTAAACCTGGACCAGACTCACTTCTCTCCCAGTGCTTTGGTTTCACTCCCTTGCTCCCAACTCTCCTCCAAACCAAATGCCCGCCATTTCAATCTGACCCTTCCCCCAACCTTCTCTGCCGTCCATTTTTGTTCTAACTGGGACCTCATGTTGATCTCGAGTGTGATTCATAAGGAAAATGGTTAACACGCCGCTGACATATCTTTGATGCAATGATCATATACGGGAAGCCGCTTGACCCCTGAAGGTTCTCTTGCACCGCAAGATTGACACTTCGCATTGACTTTGCTTCAGGCTTATCAACAAATCTAAGTCAATTTTATTAAAGAGCATGCCAGCAACAGACAACTTTATATAGAGTGCAGTGTAGAAAGCCAAGATTTGTTTGGATGTTTTCCTTCATCTCAACTTGGCTTGTGTGGAAAGGGATTATTTCAAAGGATGACTGACTATTGAAATGAGAGTTTGTTCCTTAGGTCCTTGGTTTTCCAGGCCACCTGTTGGACTGAATGATAGTTCTCTCCATACAAATATTTTTTAAGTGCTGAAAGATTTATATCCTGCCCTGTATCAAAAAGCTCAGGTCTTGAAATCAGTTTTCAAATGTGCAAAACAGTGTCAGATCATAGAATAATAAGTTCCCAAATGCATTTCACAATACAGCTACACATTCATAAAGTTATAGAACATCAGTTGTGATGTAGGAGCTCAGCCAGTATTGATCTACTCAAACCATGTACAGAGTGGACATATAAGCTGGAGGATACTGGGTGCTGTAGTCCAAGCTCTGGATAATATATTTGTTGTTGCTGCATGGCTTGAAGTTGTTTCTGACTTATGGGGACCCTGAGGCTATATCATGGTTCTACTACGGGATGTTCTTGGCAAGATTTGTTCAAAGGAGGTTTGCCATTGCTTTCCCTTGAGGCTGAGAGTGTGTGACTTGCCCAATTCATGGAAAAGTATGCTCGACATTATTATATTTGTCCTAGACTAGAATTGACTGCAGTGCCCAGGCAAGAAAGAAGTAGGGGACTTTATAAATTATATAAATGAGATGTTGCATAGAAGATGCTTTTCTCCAGGTTCAAACATCAACTCCCTCAGGGAAAATTTATAATCAATTCGTTTCTGTGCTTCCCAACAGAGTGTAGGCGTTTGATGGGGAGCGGGGAGAGAGATGTGATAGACAGGAGGAGAAAAGCACATTGGGAAGGAACAAGAAACAGAGGAGGGAGGGAAAGAAATCTGATGTACAAGAAAACAGAACCATGGGTTCCTAGAGTTGGAAGGGACTGCAAGGGTCATCTAATCCAAAGGATCTTGTAGCACCTTTGAGATTGAGCGAAAGATGCTGCAACATAAGCTTTCATAGTGGTCTACTTCCTCAGATGTCTTTCACTCAGTTAGTCTTAAAGGTGCTACAAGATCCCTTGGCATACTGATATTCCAGACTAACATGGATATGTCTCTGAATATTGGCAATCTCTTACCAATGGAAAAGAATTCTCCATCCATCTGTACTGGCCTATTTCAATGACTCCCAGCATGGAAGGCAATGTACTGTACCTTTCTTCCATATACCTATTAAAGATGTGGAGCCCGTCAGAGAAAAACCTGGTTCAGGACTTAGCTCAGTGATCTCCAAACTTTTGTCCTCGAGATGTTTTGGACTTCAGCTCCCAGAATTCCTGACTGTTGATCAAGCTGGCGGGGGCTTCTGGGAGCTGAAGTCCAAAACATTTGGAGGACCAACGGGTGGGAATCTCTGGCTTAGATGAATGTAATTGGATTCAAAGTCAGATTTCTTAAAACTCTTTTTTGCGTCAGATTCATGAAGGAGCTTGTGAATTTGGATACGTCCTTTATGAAAGAAAGAAAGAAAGAAAGAAAGAAAGAAAGAAAGAAGAAATCTTATCCCTGCCCAAACTGGATAATGACACAAAATACCCAGGCGGCTTCTACCATGAGACAAGTTATTCCCACCCATCTCTTTACTTTACCAAAACCTGACATCCCAATGAAAAAAGATTAGGAGTGTTGACAGGCCTGCAAAAGTGACAGCTACAAAGAATTATGGCACAATCAGATTGTCAGAATGCCCATTAGAAGGCTAAAAAACCTTCCTGTGCTCCAGCATGATCCAAACTGATTTATGGCTCGGCACAGTTCATGAACTCATCAGTGGTTTTGCATGGGGAAAGAGCGATGGATTTCTCTTCCTGATGTTTAGACTGCCTTGGGCATATTCGTCTGAAATTTTTAAGGCTTTGATTCTGTATGGACAACTCTTTCTTTTTGGGGAGGAGGCTTGAGCATGGGGAAAAACCTTTCCTTCCAAAACATACACTTGTAGGGAAACGTGTTTCACAGAAGTATTTTGGCCGATGCTTTTGATGCAAAAACACATTGGTTAGAACCGTACTGGTTAACCCCAACTAGAGTAGCCCTGTTAAATCAATGGTTCATGGGTCGACACAGAGGTAAATCCAAATGAGTCAATCCTCACTTGTACACCTGTGGACTAAAATGATTGCACCTGGAGAAGCTTTCCTGCCCAATTCTGTTGTTTGTGTAAAGTCCCCTTAGAGAAGAAGCAGGGACAGCAATGTTCAGTCCAAGATGGCTTCCCAACAAAGTTTTATTACAACTATTACACAACTTCTTTTCCCCCAACAGAATATGAAGGAGCTTGATTTATGCATGCACCCAGTTGCTCCGGTCTGTAATGGCTAGTGGCTGCAAATAAATTGTGTAAACAAAAGGTCTCTGTTCTGTCTCTAACCTATCACCCGTGTCTGCTTCTTTGGATGAAATCATCACATCTTCTGGTGCATAGATGATAGATTTGTTGGGATCATGTTTATGGAGATATCCCAGCAGGACTTGGGTCAGAGGGTTAAGCTTCCTCTGCAGCAGAGCAGCTGGATTTCTGTCCCGTATTCAGCATTCGGCCTGGAGTTTCACCGAATCATGGATGGTGAGACCATCTAATGCGTGGGTGGGCAACTGCAAGGGGGATGGAGACAATTTCCCCTTACCCCATCCCTGGACTCCACATGTGCCACAGCAAACCCAACATGATGTCACTTTCTATCACCATTTTGAGAGGGACTGCAGAAGAAAGTAAAGCATTAGGGTGATAATATGGGGTTCTGGGGTATTAGCTGGAGTATTTTTGCATATTTTCACAAGATTGTTTAGAAGTGGCTGCCAAGTAGGAGCAAACGTTTGCCCTCTGTTCTTGCTTCTCAGCTCTGGTCAAAAGAGGGAATGTTTGGGCACCAATGCAGGACACTTTAGACTAGAACTCAAGGCAAGTGATAGTGACCAAATTAAAACCAGGATTGGCAACAGTGGCACTGCAGTTGCCGCTTTATTGTCTAGAATTCATCATAACCAATTGTGAGGTATGATGGGAACTGCAGTTCAACAAGTTGTCCACCCTTGATCTAGAAAGATGAGGACAACCATGCGGCTGCCAAACTGACGCCAGAGGAATATTCTGTTTCTTAGGTAGGTCTTAAATGAGTGATGTACGGTGAAGATCCAACTTGAAGACATCTACCCAGCTTTGTCCAAAGGAAGGAACTTTATGAAGACCAGTAAAGGAAGCTGCTTTTCACTGGCAGGCCTGTGTAAGTCAAATGATACCAGCTGAACTTTCTAAATCATCTTCCAGGTCATGGCTACAGCTTGGTTGGAGAAATGAGCCAACTTGCTCTTGCTGTTTCCAGATGTCCCTCAATCTCCTCTTCACAGGAGCCAGCTCTGATGGCCTGCCATCATAGCTTAACATCCAGTGGATACGATCGGACATAATTGATGGTCTACCCGATGGAAGGCCTTAGACGAATCAATTAAGAGAGCTGCAAGTCTATTGATTCATACCCGTAGCTATAAAAATATCATTGATTACCTCAAGAAGTGCCAAGGTACGCACACAACCGCAGATGACCAACCTGTCTAATGTGTTGATCAATACGGTACATTCTGGAAACTTTACCCCAGAGTCTCATTGGATGGGGACGAGTCTGGACGAAGCGTAAAAAGCAAAAGCAAATAATTTCGCTAACAACAGGCCATTAGGCAGCCGGTTGGTTTGTCCCTCATTTATCCCCCAACTCAGCGTTTATAGTCATGTTGCTAGCAGTCGCATTTGTTATTTTTTATTCTCGACTGGAAGGCAAAGTGGCTCAGTGGAACCTGTCATGGAATGCTGATGGCGGCAGCTTTTCCTGGTGCACAGACAGGATAAATGGAAGCCGACTCTAATTCTGAGAATGTGTGTGAAAGAGATGGGGGCAGGCTTGGGAAAGGGGAGAGCCTGGCTGAAGCAGCACAACAGGAATAAAAATGTTCTTCAGATGTCACTTGCCTCATTGCCAATGTTCATTTTCATCTAGAAGACAAGATCACCACAGGTTTTACTGCTTTTTAAACAATGGCCCAAATTCTCTATCACAGTCTACATCAATGGGTCCCAAACTCTGGTGTTTTGATCTTCAGCTCCTACAATTCCTGATTGTTAGCCAAACTGGCTGTGGCATCTGGGAGCTGAAGTCCAAAACTCCTGGAGGACCAAAGTTTGGAAAACACTGGTCCATGCTGTGTAACATTACATGTATGTCGCTGCGTAACAGAGCTGCTAAGGAGACCTGTTCATGAATTGTAAAGATGCATAATGAGATACCAACAAGATTAGAGGTCTTTAAACAGAGGCTGGATGGCCATCTGTCGGGGATGCTTTGATTGAGATTTCCTACATGGCAGGGGGTTGGACTGGATGACCCTTTGTGGTCTCTTCCAACTCTATGATTCTACATCATGCTCTACCACACATCAGCACTCCCTAGCTGGTGTCCCAATGCGTAGTGGTCACTTCGTTGGCTCCCAACCTAGTAATGTCACAGCAGTAGGTATGGAAGTTGTGAAATGGCTTGATTCTATTTTCCGAAGGTGTAAGTCCATACTGAATTGCAAAGGAGGTTCTTAATGGTGGATGGCTGTTTACAGTGAGTCCCACTGTGCCACCCACTGTCACAAGTCTCTCACCCTGAGGTCAGACTAAGGTGCCCACCCATCTGATCAATGCTGGGTGCCTTGTTTTCACCCTCAGAAGGAGTGACTCACATCAGCGATGGGAAGCACAGAAGGACGATGTGTAGACAGACACCTACTATGGCTCTGGTACATTGGGTTATCACTGCTGTTTATGTTTTAAAGAGAAGAGGTAATGGTGGAGGGAGGGAGTTTTAAAGAGGGGAGGCAGTTGGGAGAGCTGAAAGCAAGTGCGGACGTGAAAAGTAGTTTAATTTGCCTGCCTTTTCTGCTCACTGAGAACCATTGCTTTTATTGATTGGGAATGTGTTACAGCTCCTTTCAGAGAAGTTGAATGGAACTTTGCCAGGCTGTAGGAGCAGGTTTTGCTCAATAAAAGTTGAATGCATTTGAATCTCCCTAGACTGGTGCATGGCATAGGCATGCGTTGCGCAGTGGTGATTTAGTTCTGCTGTGTGTTCCAAGAGAGGCCGCCTTTTTGAGTAAATCTGCATAGAGCTACCGTTCTGTGAGTTTTTAAGAAAATGTGCTTTGGTTGCAATCAAATTCTCTACAGCTTTCAGGGTAGATATTTTTGTTCAAGGAACAATTCCTTTCCATATGTTGCCTTTAACCTTTGAAAAGCAGCAACCTCAAGGGAAGGTTTTCTATGACCCCTCCCTTCCATCACATGTTAGTGACATGTTTCAGTGTTGCATGCATTTACATCGGGACTTCAGGCTTTCCCTTCAAACTGCATCAAGTGTCAAAGAAACACACTTTGAATTATGTACACAATTCTTCGTCAACAATATCCCTCAGTCCTTTGCATTGGGCAAACAGGACAGATGATAAATAGATATATTTCAAACATTATAAATAGGAATACCCAAATACCAGTTGTAGAACATATCAGTCTTTCTGTACTTCCTATCTCAGACCTCCAAGCAGCAGTCCTTGAACATGACAACAAACAAACAAACAAATACCAAAGAGGGATTGGAAACAGCTGGATTAGGATATATTCACAAACTGTAGTGGTTTGAACAGACACTGTGATTTCTTGGCACACTACACATGTTAAAACATTAACTGACATCTCAGCTACTAAGCAGGCTCCCCATGTCTGCTTTATTGCTATACTTTACTGGTTCTCTCCACCATATCTTTACATGCTGTGGTTGTGCATTGTGTGCTGCGGTTGTGCATGGCACACTGAGTGTAGTAGTGTTGTATTATGCATTGCAGATGTGGACCATATGTTATGCACTGCACATCACCCAATGGCACCTAGTGACTGACATGTGTTGTGCAATGTTACTATTCTGTGTATAGGGTGTTTCTACACTCTACATCTACACTGTATAAAGAATGCAATTTGGAGTGCTATAGCACCATCCTATGGAATCCTGGGAGCTGTAGTTTTACAAGAGCTCTAGCCTTTTCTGACAAAGAGGGCTGATGCCTCACCAAACTACAAATCCCAGGATTGTGTAGGATGGCGCCATGGCATTTAAAGTGGTGCCAAACAGCATTATTTCTACAGTGTAGATACACTGCATGTGGATATTTACACTATGTTGAGAGGATGTTGTCTTGGAGGCCTTGTGTGCCTATCCAGGGATATATCCACAAGCTGCTTGGCAAAGCACAAAAGGTGTGTGCTTATTTCAACCCAAACTGTTCCCCTGCCCCAGCTAAGACTAGAGTAAAACTGAGGTGACTTTGACAAGGTGAAGGGAAAGCGATTATAGTAGTCCAAAGCTGTCACAGGAATTGATCTGTCCTCCTTGCTATCGACCCACCGTCTCCAGCATTTCAGAATGTCAAACTGCTTGATCTGAATTTCTATCTGCGAAGGCTCTCGATGGAATGATGGAGAACCTCAGCCAAGGCCGGGATCGCTCTACCTCGGCTTGGGAAAGGCGTTGATCGAATGCGGACATAATAACCAGCTCCGTTAGTCATATGGCGTGACAGAGAGGCAACGCAGTTCATCAGGGTTTGAAAATATTTCATTCTTTCCTAGGCCCAAACGCCCACATTGAGTGGTAGCCATTGGACATACAAACCAGGTTGGGTTGGATCAGATCAAATTCCATCTAATCTAGTTTCATGGCTTTCATAGTGGTCAACCAAATGCTAACAGAGAGCTCACAGTGGTTTTAAAGGCAACACCTCTCACTTAAGGTGAATCTACAGAATATCCAATTACAGCACTTAGATAGCATTTAAATGCCAGTACGCCAATTTATGGCATCCTGGGATTTATAGTTTCCTGGGATAATTAATTGTTTTATATTTATATGCTTTATATTTATTCCACACCTTTTGTCCCAAGGCTGGGAGACGGCAGCTTACAATTAATAAGTTATACATGTAAACCCAGATTTAGCTCTGCATGTCTTCAAATATTTTCCGATTTATGGTGACCATAAGGTTTTCTTGGCAAGATTGGTTAAGAGGAGGTTTGTCATTGCCTTCCCCTGAAGCTGAGAGAGTGTGACTTCTTGCCCAATGTCACCCAGTGGGCTTCATGGCTGAGCTGGGAATCGAACCCTGGTTAGCTATAACCATAACAAATAATCATCATCAACATACAGATCTTGGGATCTGTTATTTTACAAGGTCCTTTAGCCTTCTTTGTCAAAGAATGCTGGTGACTCACAAGACTACAAATCCCAGGATTCTCCATGAATGGATTCCATTTACACCTCCCACAACTTTGCTCTGATGCAAAGAGCACCTTGCTGCAGAAAACTGCATCCTTGCTGAAGAGATAAAATAGACAGGACATTATATACACAAAAATATAGGCGGGTGCAAACATTTTAGTTTAAAAAACAGGAAAAGCCAAACATTCACTTGCTTTGATTGGTTCCAAAAAGAAAAGGGAAAAAGTACATTGAGAGGGAAAGTACTTTTCAAGATGTGTATAAACAATGCATAAATTACGGGAAACTCCCCATTAAAAATGCATAGATTACTCAAAAGAGCGTTCCAAAATGCATTAGGGAAATTGTATAACTGTACCTGTTTGGCAGAGCAACATGCAACAACGCATATATTTGGGGAAACATGCCATAAACGTGATGAATTTTCGTGGGAACCTGTTTTTGAAAAAAAAGAAATAAATCTGGAAGGTTCACATCTGGCTTCCTCCTGAAGATCTAGTTTTCTATATAAAGGAAATACTATTGTATGAAGAATTATTTCCCTTTCGGTCCAGACTGAAGTATCTGCTTGCTTTTAAAAAATCAGTTACCCAGCTCTTTACCTCCAAAGTCACACAGCGAAGCTTATCTAGGCTCATCTTTATAAAGCAAGCCTGTCTTTGCACTCAGATTTACAATCCAAAAGAGCATCCCAAAAGGAAACAGGAATTGGGGAGGGAAGAGGGAGGAAAAGGAAATCCAGGCACTCATTCTTAAAGCTAAAATGTTTTCATCATGTTGAACTGCATACATCCCAATGCTCCTCATATGGCAGGAATACTTCCAATTACTCCTCTGTTGTCCCATTTTTTAAGCTACTTTTAAAATGTCCCGGTTTCCTTCTACTTCTCTCATGCTTCTTTTGTCCTCAGCTTATTTCAGTTGCTGCAAGATGAGTTATTTATTTATTCATTCCATGTATATGGTGCCTTTCTCTGGCAGCTCACAGAAAAACATTTAAAATCAATGCACTAAAGTTGGCACATGGGGAGAAACATGTCTTTCCCAGTCTGCTTAAGCAAAAGCAAACTGCTGCAGCCTTTGATTCTTCCCATTAATAACATTTGCCATATTGACCACATTCTGTATTGCTGCAAACTGAGTTCAAAGCATGACATTTTGCACTTGTCTTTCCCAGGAGGTTCAGACGAAAGCAAACTGGTGCCGTCGCTCCTTGGTTGTGCATTAATAACATTTGCCATCTTGACCACATTCTTGATGTGGCTTGGCCACCTATGTTGCAATTTATAGCTGCGAAATGATGCAAAGTATGCAGCTGGAGCATTGGATAGCTTGTTGAAACGGACAAATCCAGATGGCGGTTGATAGAAAATAGTGAAAAGAAAGTTGTCTTTCAATAGTGAGGATGGAATAACCCTCTTTCGTTCAGCAGCAACCCGAGAACAGCCTCGCAGAGGATTAGGCCTCTCTATCACCCATTTATTCCTTGCTTTCTTTGCTTCTCCATCTCTTCCTCCTCCCAATTTGTTAAGTAATTTCTTCAACCTTTGGGTGACAAGGGCACTCTGACATCACCCAGCATATTGCACTGGTCTTTCTCGGTTATTTATCACCGCCTCTGCTCTTTCCTTCTCCTCTTTGGCATCGGTTGAGGTCAGACAGAGTTTGCAGCTTAGAAAGCTTGGGTATCACATTCTCCAAAAAAGAGGGGGGGGCATGGAAAAGATGGAGAGGGGAGCAAGTTGAGAGTGAAGAGAAAGACTTGGTTAGAAATTTCAAGAAGAGTGTTGCCATGTTATTTTTACCCAGACGAAACTGCAGTGCAAAAGTGGAGGTTCATGTTACAGTCAGCCTTCCATCTCCATGGATATTTTATCCATATATTGAAAATATTCCAAAAAAGATATACATTCCAAAAAAGCAACCCCTGATTTTGCCATTATATTTAAGGGACACCATCTTAGTATGCCATGTATTTAATGGTATTTGAGCATGCATGGCTTTGGATATCCATGGGGGTATCCTGGGACCAAACCTCAGTGGATACCAAGGGCCCATTGTCTTTATCAAGCCATAAAGTGTGTGGTTGTGTTGCATTTGGGTGACTCATTTGCACCTCAAAAACATTGTGGTTCAGCCATGCATCTAAGACCCTTTTGCATTACACCGATACAGCAATATGATTCCAGTTTAACTGCCACTGTTGCATTGTATGGGATCCTGGGGTTTGTAGTTCAGGAAGAGAAACATGAAGAATTCTCACCCAGAAAGCTCCAGTGCCTCATCGAAGTATAAATCCCAGTATTCCATAGGATCCAGCGATGGCAATTTGGTGGAATAATAATAGCATATTTCTGTAGTATGAATGGGCCCATAGAGCAGTAGAAGAAAATCCCACTACCAAACTGGGTGAGGAAGATTTTAGTTAATTTATATCTGCTTCTCTCTCAAAATGGGATTCAATTACTCTGGCCCTATACAGACAGGACAAAATAAAGCTGCTTTGAGACACTTTGGAGGTATGGTATTTCAATGATGCATGAGTCCTAAGAGTCTGGAAGCTGCACCAAAGCTGCACTCCAGTCCTTAGGACTGGAGCGCAGCTTTAGTACGGCTTCTGGACTCTTAGGATGCATGCATCCTTGAAACACCATACCTCCAAAATGTCTCAAAGCAGCTTTATTTTGGCCTGTCTGTATCAGACCAGTAATTTTTTAAAAGATGAAGCTAAAATATTAGTATACAAAAGTTGCTAGCATGTTTTAGGGGGCAGCATAGAAGTGTCAAAAATAAACAGTCGATCAATAACATGATATTAGTTCAATATCCAAGAAAGTTCCCAGCTTAATTGCTAATTAGCTTACTTGCTGTTCACCGCTATGATCTTTGGAATAGCGGTATATAAATAAAACAAATTATTATTATTATTATTATTATTATTATTATTATTATTATTATCCTAAATTGGAAGGATTTTGCGAAAAGCATCCAACATAACACCTGTCTTCCTTTAGCCAAAGGAGGAATGGGCTATAAAGGGGATGGATGTTATGGGACTATAACTCCCATCATCCCTAAATAGTTGCACCATTGGAGAGGGATGGTGGTTGTTGCAGTCCAACAAGATGTCGTTCATCCTGGGTTCTAGGGATGGATAGCAGAGGTTGTCTTTGTTTTATTCATGAACCCTAGGGAGTCTGCTAATATTAATCTTTGCCAACCACACCTATTGCAGATGTGGTGCACTTCAAATCCCATCACAGATTACCACTATGGTTGTGGGATGATGGGAGATGTAGTCCATTTGGGTGCAGAAGCCATGGTAAAGAAATGCCAGTTGCATGAAGTGAATCCACCTTCTTTGTGTGTGTCAGAAAGAGCAGGTTTTCTCATGAACCAGCATGGGATAATGGTTTGAGTGTTGGACTACTACTCTGGAAACCAGGGTTCGAATGCTGGCTTTGCCATGGGAAAAAACTGGGGGACCTGGGCAAGTCACACTCTCTCAGCTTTACATGATGTCAATGGCAAACCCAAAATCTGAACAAATCTTGGTAAGAAATGTCCCATGACAGGGTGGCCTTCTTGTTGCTGTTGCAAGCAAACCCCATGATAGGTTCTCGCTTTAGGGTCACCATAAGTCAAAAATGACTTGGAGGCACACAACACAATGACAACTTTGTGGTGGGATTTCCCCCTTTATGCTGTTCCGAATTAAACAATACTTTATCGGCCTCAGGCTTGAAAAACGGATTCCCAGCTAGCCAAATTGCAGGCCCACGTATTCTTCTTTGGATTCTAAGTAGTTGTTGTTACATCTTATTCATCTGGAAAATAATTCTAAACAGCCATGAAAAGAGCGGATTCCTCTCGGTTAAAATGATCGCGGCTGCCGGGGCGGCTGACATATAGTAACATGATTCACTTGGACAGTTAGTGACTGCACATCCAATTCATTTCTTCTCTGGAGCACCAAGTTATTATCTGAAATGCACAAGGTGTCTGGGGCTAACGTATGATCAGCCAGGGACGCTGCTGACGGCTTGAAGAGCAATCAATAAAAATTGTCTCCAGCAGTTTTGTAGACTAAAGAAGTTGGTGGGGAAATGAAGTGATGGAGATTAACTAGTGGAAGTCGATGCCCTGGTGCTTTGAACCCTGATTTTTAATTAAAGATCCAACGCGGCTTTGTACAGGAATGGGGAATACTTTCCCACCCACCCCTCTCTTCCGCAAGCCAGCCACTTTCAAGAATTTCAGTGGTGTTGGGTTATATCCTTCCAAAAATGCACAATGGTTGTGAATGATGAATGAATAGAGCTCTCCTTCGAAAGTCGGAATAATCATGTACACATCCTGGGATTTCGGTTAGGCATGATGATCATAAGTCCCATTGATTCCAGTGGGTCTGCTTGAAGTCAGACAAAATGGGGATCGCATCCGAAAAGAATGTTTGGTGTGCTCCCAGGAATTACACTAGACCGTGTTGTTGAAGGTGCGCAACAACAACAAACTATAACAGCGTGGTCGAGTTTAACTCCTGGGAATACACCTATAATCCATTATGGATGAGATCCCCATTTAGTCTGAATTCAAGTAGATCCATTGAAATTAATGGTACTGATGATCATCATGCCTAACTGAAATCCCAAAAGGTCTTTGACTTATGGCAACCCTAAGGCAAACCTATCATGGGGTTTTCTTGGCATGATTTGTTCAGAGGAGGTTTGCCATTGCCATCCTCTGAGGCTGAGAGAGTGTGACTTGTCCAATGTTTCAGTGGGTTTCATTACCGAGCGAGGAATTGAACCCAGGTCTCTACAGTCATAGTCCAATGCTCAAACCACTACACCATGCTGGCTCTCCTGAATAACCAGATACTTTCCATTTTAGACTCTGGTCCTATCCAAGGTGTTGAAATAGATCTAATGGTTTGTGTAGAGTGGGCCCTTGGTATTTGCTGGGGTTTGGTTCCAGGACTCTCCCCCCTTTATGGATAACAAGATCTGTGGATGCTCAAATCCCATTAAATACTTGGCAGTTGAGCAGAGTCAGCTTTGGTTAGTAACTGGATGGGAGACCGCCAACAAATACCAGGTGCTGTAGGCCATATTTCAGAGTAAAGAACTGGTAAAACCACTTCTGAGTCTTCCTTGCCTAAGAAAACCCTCCAAAATTCATGAGGTTGCCATAAGTCAACAGGCATCTTTCAAATCCCGTGTAACGTCTGGTTACGCTAATGAAACTAATGCAACTTGTGTGAGAGGGTGACTTGTCCAAGGTGATCCAGGATTTATGTCCCTTTCTGAGTGGAGATTTGAACCCTGGTCTCCAGAGTCTTAGTCCAACACCCAAAGCACTACACCACATTCAATAATGAATCATATATCCTAGGATTTCCAGAGGGGGCCCAGCCTCCCTCTTTGACATCCAGCTGTCATTGTTGGAGATGGGGTGCTGCAATAGACAAAGCATAGGACTTAATCCCATCTGACAATTTCCATGTCTTCAATGGTTGGGGGAGCAGACACCCAGTACCAAGTCAAATCATTGAACTGGGGAAAATAGAGTAGAAGCCTGGGGTTTGCACCTCACAAATCTCCTCCCTTCATCCTTCACTTGCCAGCAGTCATCTTTGGAGTGAATCGCCAAGCCTCCAAGAAGGAAGGCAGGTAAGCCACTCAATGGAACATTAACCTCACATTTTGCATGCTTGCAATAATCCAACAAGAAGAAGACTCTGCCTCCTCCTCCTGTTCCTCCTCCTTCTCACTCCTTCCTCCTTTCCGTAGCATGAACTGCCCTTCCTTGCTTTAATAAGAAATGTCTCCAAATAATAAAAATGGATATGATTATATTCCTTCCCCCCCCCCTTCACAAAGCATCTGTCTTGCAATTCCCTGTTAGTCCCAGGACCGTTCTTGTGGGATCATAAGTACCGCGCATTAACAGTAATTTAAAGTTGCACTGCGCATCGATTATTTATGCCCTTACATAAAAAAGAAGAAGAAGGGGGAAAACGGGTTTTCAGCAGAGCACACGAGTCTTGATAAACTGGGCATGTTAAATCAAAACCTCCCAAAGATGTGCATGGAATCTCTAGGCACATGTGGCTGGTGGTGTGTGTGTATGTACACAGACCCCTATACGTTTGCTACCAACGGTCTCCATCCCAACCCATCTCTAAATCATGCAGCGCATATAAATAATATATAAGGGAGAGAATCACATCCTTAATATTATTCTTGTGTCTTATTAAACTAATATTTCACGACACGTATGGTGTTGTTGGATGCTGTTTTTGTGCGCGAGTCTGTTCTGTCGCCAGGTCACTATGAATGTAAAATGCAGAAAGGGAGAGGAGATGGGTAAAAGGAGGGAGAGGAGAACCCAACCCACAATATTAATAGTAGTTGAAGGAAGAAGGAGAAGAAGAAAGCAGAGCTGTGTCAGATGAGAACAGAAACCGAACCCATAAAAATGGAAGTATGAATGATTATTCTAATTGTTGGACTATATCCTCTGTACTATAATGAAATAGCCTTCCGGATAATACCACTAGCTGTATTCTTCCTAGGTCTCATGCCATCTCTTTCCTTTGCCCTGTGAGAAGGAAGAAAGGCATTATTTTCTGGGAGACTGTTTATTCCATTAAAAAATAAAATCTTACCACAAGAAGTCATTTTAGTCCTTACTACGCACACGCATACACACACACAATATCTCTTATCCCCCTCTCCAAATTGCCACATGTTTCTAATAGGCTTCGGCGCTTGTATGCTTCGCTTGGGAATATGCACCAGATGCGTTGAGGTTATTGATTTCGAGAAAATGCAGTTGCAGGGACCTTCAGGAAAGTGGGTTTTGAGGAAAGGAAAACAGAGCTGCATTCAGACATTAGGCTAAGCTGGCATATGCTCGAGCCTTGCGTACATGTTCCGACTGTATATTCCATGGAGTGTACATGTAAGTCATGGTGGGACAGAATGGGATCCCGGATTCTTCTTCTTGAGCTGTAATGAATTCTCTGTAGGCATGAACCATGCAAATGGAGTTTTCATGTCCATGCTAAGCTACAGGCATCAGCATGGGGCATTAGCCAGTTTTTGTTGTTAACCACCCTTGAGTAGTTCTCGATTCATGGTGACCCTGTGGGTGAGCCATCTCCAAGACTCTTTATCCTCCGCTCAGGTCCTGTAAATTCATACCCATGACCTCCGTAATAGAGTCTGTCTAGAGTGCGTTCTTCTTCTCTTTCTACATTACTCCACCTTTCCTAGCATTATTGTCTTTTCTAATGATTCATACTTTATCAAGATGTGGCCAAAGTACAAAAGTCCCAATTTGATCATCTTGGTTTCCAGGGAGAGTTCGGCTTGATCTGTTCAAGGACCCATTTGTTTGTCTTTTTGGCTATCCATGGTATCCTCAGCATTCTTCTCCAGCACTACATCGCAAATGAATTTATTTTCTCCTTTTTTGCTGTTTTCACTGCCCAGCTCTTGTATCCCTACAGTTCAGTTTATGTTCAGTGTTAATTCTGGCTTTTGCACTTTCTTCTTTGACCTTCCTTAGTCAATGTTCCAGGTCCGTGATATCTTCTGCTAGTAGTATGGCGTTCAGTTATCAAGACAGATGTCAGAGCTGAAAAACAAACTGAACGTAGCCACGTTGTTGCTGCCAAACGGGAAGCTTTTTAGATGTATTTGTGTGCACCACAGTCCCACCATAGCTACTGTAGCTGAGTGGTGTCAGTCCAGAACAGATGCTCAAGCCAAGCTCTGATGGCTCATGCCAGGGCATAGCTACACACATCATGGAAGGTTCCTAGTTGCACCTCCAGAGGGCACTGTTTTCCATAGCACTTTGGATTTCTTGTGTCTGAGGGTGTCATCTTTTCCAGATTAGCAGATAATAACCATGCAGAGAAGAGCTGTCATAATTTTGGGAATTCCTAAAGATCCGGAGGTTCTTGGCAACTGTGCGGCACAGCTGAAAACGGAGATAATTTGCAACGCACCTGCCTCCATCAGGTGGTAGCTTTTTTGGCTTCTGCTTTCATCTGGGGAAACCAGATCACAGCTGGTCAGCTGCATCATCTTCAACCGTGTCCTCTCACCCTAAAGCTTCTCCAATTTCTCTGAAGTGATTACACAAAAACCCTGGGAGGAAGGAGGCGGGGGTGCGCATGTAATTATGCCAGTCCAAAAGAAGGATAAATACAATGCATCAAAATTTATGGAGAATTAAAATCCGAAACATCTGCAAGGATGGTTGGAAGCTGGCTGGCTGGCGTGATAAGTACGAGAGTCTCTCAGAATATTAAATATTGGCTTGGAGACTCAATGGCTCACCACCAAATGTTTCCTTTTTGCCTGTAACTTTTGGACAAAGATATTTGAAGACCAGGGTCTGCTTAGAGAGAACATGTCACTTCCCTGTTGAAAAATATCCTCACTTGCTACCAGTCTGTTTCTGGGCAGAATTTGAAGTGCTGCTTATGATATTGAAAGCCCTATATGGTCCAGACTGTCTAAGAGACTGTGGCCATGTCTGCACTGACTGTAAAACCTGGTTTATTATCCCAGATCCATGGGAGGATGAGCTGCCTGCACAACCAGCACCTACAACCAACAGCATTGTCCACACAATCCCTAGGAGACCCCTCTCCATCTCTTCCCACTATTCATAGGGGCAACAGCCATGCTATTGAGTAGGTACTGTTGTACTAATGTGTGCTTGTTTGTTACACATCTGCAAAATGAATGGCATTGGGAGAATTGCATAAACTTGAAAGTCAAAAAGCTGTGGTGGGGAGTTAAACGTTCTGGGTGGGAAGAGGTCGGTGGCTATCCTTCTTGCCTGCCCACCTCTCTCCATCCCTGCACTGGTGCATAGCCAACATACCCAGGGGATTCTTTGCTGTTTCTGCTCTGATCCAGAACAAAAGAGGACTCTTTACTCCAAAGAATCAGTGGTATAGACTCAAGACAATTGACTTGGACTTAAGTTAGACTCAAATTGCTTTAATGACTTGGCAAAAATGACACACTAACTCAACTTGACTTGCGACTTGTGTATTTGTAGGGACTGACTTACTGGTGCTGTTCACTCTGAGCAGTGGGCTAGACCTGCCTCCAAACTGTGCGGTCCCTTTCTTGGAAGGGAATGGCAAATGCATCAGGCAATGGGCTTGAGGTGGAAGGATCCTTCTAAAGCTGCCATACTCAGAAGACCCCCCCCCCTTTCCACCAGCACACCTGGTGAAAACCCCTTCTGAGGTGTCACCCAGAGCAGACCTCACCCTCCGCACCTCCCAGTGATACCCCTGTATGTCCTAGTTTGCATGAAGCAACTAATGGTAGGACCGATCCTACTAAGATGAAAGGTAACTGATTTGTTGAAGGTATGGAGGATTCTGCCATGTGAATTCTCCTTTGGCTACTCCTTATAGCAGTTGCTTTGATAGCTTGAATCTACTGTAGCTTTTCAGCAGAGCTAGGCCTTGTGTACATGTTGTCATGAAGGAGAGCGCCCAAGCTTTGTGAGTAGTGACACCACTCAAAAAGCATCCAAGATATGGTCTCAAAATGAGCCAAGATATATGGCCCATTAGAGAGGTTTAGAGACATAACCTTGTTCCATTACAGAGTCGGCCATTAGCCGATAAATACCTGAAATCACTCCATTAGACACTAATACTCCAACTTCGGTGAATTATTCAAGTAGGATGACCCAACCAAGCAGGCAATATGGGAAGATAATTGTCGGCACCTGGCAGTTAAGTCCTGCCACCATGAGATAAGGGTGGAAAACGTGCCACAAAGGTCAATTATTCAATAATCTTAATTCTGGAGAGCCCTGTGGCTGCTAGCAAGCGACAGCACCAATTAAAACTCTTCCCCAATTAATGAGTAGAAACTTTCAAGTGTGCTCCTCCTAAATCTACACACTTTTTCTTTCTTTCTGTCCCCTGCCTAGCACAATGAATAATTTCAGAGCCACTCGGATACTTATAGGTTGGATCAAACAGAACTTCAATGAATGCATTTTGCTGTTATTTGGAATAATAAAATGATCATACTTCTTCCCATGATCTTAGGGATTTGACAGCGGTAAGTAACGATTGGCTGAGCTTCTATGGTGTCACAGGGTTTGGACTAGATAAGAGCATCACATTGGCTTAATGTCTCTGATCCGGCATTAAGGCATAGCCAGTGGGGTCACAAAGCTAGGGTCCCCAGGTTCAAAGCACTCGGACTCTTTTTATTACTGGGGTGAAGGTTGTCATCAGTCAGAGTCACCGCCATTTGTCATGGAATCTTAGATTTGGAAGGAACCCCAAGAGAGTCCACCTAAAGAGAAATAAATAATGAAATGCACATTTATTGAAATAAAGAAATGCCACAAAGTATGCATTTTACTATTAAATTCTGAAGTCAAAAATCATGCAGGCCATAGCATTTCTGATTTATGAAAGGTGGATGGTGAGGAAAGTGGACAGGAAGAGAATTGACTCCAAAAGGGAGGGGTGAGCTAAAAATTAATTAATTAATTAATAAGAATAAGAAGAATAAGAAATGTGGTGCTGGAGAAGAGTTCTGTGCAATACCATAGGCTGTCAAAAAGACAAAGCAATGGGTTCAAGAGCAAATCAAGCCTCCCCTAGAAGTGAAGATGCCTAAGGCTGTCATATTTTGGATGTATCATGAGATGATGGGACTCATTGGAAACAATGATAATCCTTGGTATAGCGGAAAGCAGTAGGAAATGAGGAAGACTGCACTCCAGAGAGATTAATTCACTCAAGGAAGCCATAGCCCTAAATTTGCAAGACCTGAGCTGTGTAGAGCTTTTGGAGATCTCTCTTTCTTAGCGTTGCCATAAGTCAAACCCAAGAAGAACAACACAAATCCATTTTAATATGACTGTAATGTAAAGAAACTTGGCATTAGACATGTAACTAAAAAAAGCCAGAACAACAATATTTCCCCAGAATAGCATCATTCTCTGAAACAGCAGGACTTTGCCTCTTGGGTCGAGTCGAAAGAAAATAAACCACAGGAGATGAAGGATTAGGTGTTCTATTGAGCAGTGTCTTACATGGCCACCTTGTCATACTTGTTAACATGTCATCCACTGTAAGATTATGCAGGAACCTGACTGTTTCGGTTTACGTTCATCCTGGGAAAGAGCACTGCAGTTATTGCCAGAGGTTCTTGCACCATGCCAGGAGTTATGGGCAACAGCTGGCAAAGGACGCAAAGACACCGAACATCCTAAATCAGTCCCATGTGGGAGACGGGGCATTTGTTTTTCCTCCTAGTGCCTGGAGATATCTCCTATAAGTTACGTTCATTAATTTGCTTGTTATTGCTGATTTAGGAAAAGCAGTTTTCTCCTAGGGCAAGAAGGTTAAAACTTCCCCATACTTTTTAGCAACCTGGGTACATTGTTCAACTCTATATTTATGGGGCAGAGGTGAGGGAGTTCAAATTTGTCACATCTCACTCATTTTTAGGTTGCATCAACAGCATTATAGCATTCATATCAAGAGAGGTAATCATACAGGAGGATCCAGAAGAACCATGAGAAGTGGTTCATACAAGGTCAAAAGCCAGTCAAAGGGTGTATCTATAGCAGTCATTCCCAAACTCTGGCCTTCTAGGTGTTTTGGACCTCAGCTCCCAGAACCCCACATCATTGGCCAAGATGCCTGAGGCTTCTGGGAGCTGAAGTCCAAAACACCTGGATGACCAGAGCTTGAGCATCACCCATCTACAGTGTAGAAATAATGCACTTTGACACCACTTTACTAAATGCTGTAGCTCCATCCTATGGAATCCTGGCTTTTGTAGTTTTTACAAGGTCTTCAGCCTTCTCTGTCAAAGAGTGCTGGTGCCTCACCAAACTACAAATGCTATGATTTGATAAGATGGAGCCATGGCAGTTAAAGTGGTGTCAAACGGCATTATTCCTACAATGTAGATGCCCCCAAGGACTAATCAGTCCAAAAAGCAAACCAAGCTTTTTTTGGGGGGGAGAGCAGTAGGAATCCCAACAATGTTAAAGATAGTTGAACCAGTTTTTGTAACACAAACACCGCCTTGCCTAGGCTAATACATAGCCAACTATAACTCAGCACAGCTGGCTTCATTTCCCCAGGATTTTCCTTTTAAGGGAGGCCACAGCTTTTCCTGTGCTTTTGTTCCTGCCTTTTCAGTCTGACCCACTCCAAAGGATGGAGCAAGTCAGCCTTGATCTTCCTCTTTTCAGGTCCAGCCTGTATTAGTATATGTTCTGCTTCCATGGCAGAAGTGTCAGCCTCCTCTGGTGCCTGTTATCTGGGCTCACCTCTTCTTCATCTGAGAAGGCCTTCTCCAGGTAGGCCAGTTTAATAGTAAAGGATCTACAAACCAAGCCCCATGCAAGCTTTAACTGCCCTGGCTCAATGCTACAGAGTTTTGGTAACTGTAGTTTTGTAAGACATTGAGCCGTTTCCATCGCAGAGATTGCTGCCACAATAAACACCAATTCCCAGGATTGCCTAGCACTGAGCCAAGGTACTTAAAGTGGTCTCAAAACTGCAGTGTCTTTTGGACAATAATGATACAGGCTGAGAAAGAGCTAAAGAGTGATGGCAAGTTCCTATCGGTGCTTTCAAGTTGTTTCTTGAGCAAAAAAACCAGTGCCTCGTTTTGCTTTTTCTTCTTCCCTCTCAGTTCCTTTTCCTTTTGTGTCATGACTTTTTTCCCTCTTGTAAATCCAAAGCTTGCAGATTGTAAATCACTTAGAATTTTACTGCTTAGAGAGTGCTGAGTTCACTATGGAGTGGTATAGAAATGTAAAGGCTAAAATGCTATTGTGAAAGCTTTCCATCGTGGCAAGGTGCCTTGGCAGTGCCTTTTTTTGTGGATGATCAGGAGGGTGGGAAATCCTCCTTGCAAAGAAAGGAACAAAGCAATGGAGAAAGGCACTGTTGTTTTGCCTGTTCAGTTCCTGGATCATTTCTTCAAAGCAGCTACAAGCTCCCACCGAGGAGTTTCTGCAGCCGCAGACTCTGTGCCACCTTCTTGTTGGATCAAACCTTGCTTGCTCCTCTGATCACTGGCACTGGTACCCAAAGCCTCCCGGTTTTCTTCCCCCGCCACCATGCCAACCCTTCTTACTCCTAGCTCCCTCTCCCTCTGTACCAGCAGCAGCAGTGTTGGCTGTCTCCAGCAATGACATGAGAACAATACTTTATGTAAATACCTTCCAAGTGGAGTTCCTCATTATTAATGCCGACAGTTTGGAAGGCAAAGGCAAACAGTCTTTGGCAGTGAAGCCTTTTTAATGAGGATGTTGTTAAAAGAATGCGGCCTTGCAACCCACTGTGTGATTCCCAGGGCTCCCTGCCTTTCCTTTTTCTCCGATGCTATAGATTATATATGTGTGCGTGTGTGCTCTTTGTTTTTTATACCTTGGAACATTGGACATGGACTCCTCAACCCTTTTTCCCCCATTTTTAAAAAAACCCAGTTTACGAACAGGATGTATGCAGCCGACCAGAGCGCAAGAACAACCGTTTTTGACCCTCGCTCCTTGGTTTTGCCCTTAAATGTTCAATATGCCTCATTATTTATGGCATTTGGGTGCCAGGGTTTCTATAAATCCAGCTTTTCTCCCTTCCCCGAAGGCCAGCTGAGTCGATAGGAAGGATGGCGCATAATGTGCCACTTGGAATTAAAACAAAACAAAGGGGGGAAAGGACCAAGGATCACAGATTGGGGCTGCTTCTGCGGCACTGGAGAAATAATGCAGTTTGATACCGCTTTAACTGCCATGGCTCAGTGCTAGGGGATCCTGGGATTTGAAGTATGTTTTCACACCAGAGCTCTCTGACACAGAAGGCTGAATATTTCACAGAACTACAACTCATATCATTGAGTTAAAGTGGTATCAAACTGCTTTATTTCAGCAATGCAGATGCAGCTCAAAACTAAGAGCCTTTCTCCCAAGGCGGGACCCAAAGCAGTTTCCAGGACAACTAATGAAAAACATTTGCTAAATGTTTTCAAACCAATTTAATATTATCACATTAAAACATTATAAAACTGATTAAAAAGCTAAAGAAATGTGTTGTTTAATGGCTTTAGCAAAACTATGTTAAAGTATTGCAAGCCGCTTAGGGTCCCATAGTCGGAGTAAAACACAATAGAAATTAAATATATAAATAAGTAAATAATGCACAAGGTCAATATATAGGACAATATATGGAGAGGTTGAGTGCTGCAAAAAGGCCTTCCTTTGTTTCTCTCCTCTTTCGAAAATGTTCACTTGTCCTTGTGGTTTTCCTTCCTTGGGTCTCTCCGTTTCTCTTTCTCCTCTCTGCTTCTCTTAAAATTTCCTCTTCCACTTATTAATGACATTTCGTTCCTATTCCCAGCTGCGATGCCACTCAAATGCCAGCGGTAATGAAATGCTTACCCATGCACAGAGCAGCCGCTTATATCTTTGATCAGAATTCCACCTTTCCCATTGGCCCGCGCTTGCGCTCGTCTGGGCTTTGGCAGAGCTTGGTAAGTTACTTTTTCAATGTGAGGCACTTCAGAATCTAAAAAAAAAAGTGGAAACAACTACCAATGAGAGAGAGGCAACTCATTCTTCTATCCTCTGGCTGGAATTCACTTATGTACATGTAAGTCATGCGATGCATGTGGGTCCAAAAAGTCACCATGGTGCAGTGGACGTATTCTGTTGATGGAAGCAGAAGACAAGTTGTGCAGACAATGTGTTTGGGACTTTGCAAGTTGTACATTGTGCTTTGTGGTTGTTCATCCTCTTTGCATTGCAGTTGTGCATTGTATACTTGGCCTTGTGATTACACATTGCAGGTGTGCATCATATACTTGGCATTGTGGATATGGATCCTATACTTTGTGTTGTAGTTGTGCATCGTATACTTTGCTTTGTCATTACACATTGTGGATGTGCATCCTATGCTTTGCATTGTGGTTGTGCATCCCATAGTTTACCTTGTCATCACATACTGCAGTTGTGCATCCTAAACTTGGCATTGTGCATGTGATTGCTATACATTCTGTTGTAGTTGTGTTTCCTGTATTTTGCATTGCGATTATGCATTGCACTTGTGTCTCCTATACATTCTGTTGTAGACATGTATTGCATATTGTGCATTGTACATGATTGTACAATGTGTACATTGTACATGTGGCTGACGATATACAGATTGAATCTCCCTTATCCAGAATTCTGTAATTCAGAAACTTCTGAACACCAAACCTTTTTTCATGGCCGAGTGAGACAGTGACACTTTTGCTTTCTCATTATTGTATGTACACAAACTTCATTTCATGCACAGATTTATTTAAAATATTATCTAAAACTACTTTCAGGCTATGTGTATGCGATACATATGAAACATAAAATAATTTTGTGTTTAGACTTGGGTTCTATCTCCAAGATCTCATTATGGTTGTTGTTCCTGTGTGCCTTCAAGTCATTTTGGCAACCCTAAGGTGAATCTATCATGGGATTTTCTTGGCAAGATCTCTTCAGAGGAAGTTTGCCATGGCCTTCCCTTGAGATTGAAAGTGTGTGACTTGCTTAAGGTCACCCAGTGGGTTTCATGGCCAAGTCCCCTCTGGTCTCCAGAGTCATAGTCCAACACTCAAACCACTACACCATACCATCTCTCTATCTCATTATGTAAATATAGGCCAATATAGGCATTCTGAAATCCTCCCCCCAAAATCTGAAAACCCCAAATCTAAAACATTTTTGGTCCCAAGCACTTTGGATAAGAGGGACTCAAACTGTAATTTGTACCACTAATCCAAAAGCACTAGTGATTCCTGAACTCTGGTCCCTCAGATGTTCCAGGAAGCCTCAGCCATCTTGGCCAATAGTCTAAGATTCTGGGAGCTGAAGTCCAAAACACCTGGAAGGCCAAAGTTTAGGAATCAGTGTGTCTTTTGCTTCCAGCTTTGCAAGCCCTGGTTCCACTATGCTTTGGCTGTGTCTCTTTGCAGGATCAAAGACATTCAACCAATGGTAGCCAGATATTTCCTTTCCTGTCTCATTCCCTTTGACGTCATGGAAGCTCAGCCAATCATTACTCTCTGATTTTATGATCCTACAGTTTACTAATTAAACAGATGTGAATAAGGGTCCATCTACTCCTCTGGAGTTCTAGAATGCCTAGGTCCAGTTGAGTCTCTCTCTCTCTTCTGGAAACAACAGGCCTTGTATCACTCTCACCTGGATACATTGGTGTCTTCCAGATATCATATTCCACCAGGCTAGACTAAGCTGACATCTTAATGGGTAGGTCCTCATTTTTGCAGATCTGACAGAAAGGGTATAGTGGAACAAGGACCGAGAGCTTGTCCTCCATCTGCTGCATGTTCATCACTTCCACTCTTGTTCCGACCCTTGGTTGCTACTCCCCCAAGGGTTTCTCTCTCTTCCATTAAGGCGGACTGTTCCTGCCATCTCCTGTCATCCGCTCCTTGTGGTTCATTATGCAGAAGGCTCTGGGATGCAAAGTTTTCGGCAATCAATAATGCAGATGAGCAATGGGAAAGGAAGTGTCAGGAAGGATTCTGCTCACGAGGTGCACGCCCAGCCTTGCCAAGGTGATGGCAGCTCTGTACACATCTGTCCAAACTCCTTCCAGCATTTCGGCATCCAGGATGAAGTTTTGAGAATGTTCTTGGCACAGGGCAGTAGATGGCAGTTGGATCAATGGGGCAGTGAATCTATGCCAGGTTTTTTGTTAGCTTTAAAGCAGGTGTCCAAGGTGCTGGAATAAAGTTCAGCACCTTGGAAAGATCCTTTAAATCCTAGAGCAGTGTTCCCAAACTTTGATCCTTCAGATGTTTTGGGCTTCAGCTCCCAGAATTCCTGACTGTTGTCCAAGCTGACTTGGGCTTCTTGGAGATGAAGTCCAATACACCCGGAGGACCAAATGTTGGGAATCACTGGTCTAGAGTAAATCCTAAAGTGGATTTGCCGCCCCTCTGATATGGTGCAGTGAAACTGAGAGAGATCCATTTTCCAGAAGTCAGGAACAAGTTTCACACAGTAGTTATATAGTTTTATAGTTATAAGAATCTAATGTGGGAACTAGGACACCACATTGTTGGAGGGAAAAAATGTAGCGTACAAGGATATCCACTGCAGGCCTTTGTCAAATGTAGAGCTTTCCATAAACCCTTGTCCCTAGCTCTGTATGGAAGGAGTTAAGCTTCCCTTGGTAAGCTCTTGTGTGCATTTGAGTACATTGTTCCAGAAATGGTTGGAAGAGCTGAGTTAGTGATGCCCAGGAAGACCTTGGTGGAGAGCTCAGATGGAGGCTGTGTAGTGTAATTCCCAACATTGGAATTACACATGGATTGTGTACAGAATCCTTGTGCTGGATATCAACATCATGCAACTGAATGTGTCTCCATAGGTCCAACTGAGTGTAGAACGGAATGCACAATGAAAAGTGCAATCGAATTTGCTGTGTGGACTTTCCGGTTGGCCACTGTACAAACAGAATGGCGTAAAACTTCGGTTGGCCTTATGTTCACGGGGAGGAAATTGTTCCAAAAGGGACTTGTCCAATGTTGTGAGGTTTATTTTGTCTGGTCAGAGTGAGGTCCTGCCATCGCTGATAGTTGACTTTATGGCATTGGCTGCATCTGCACTGCAGACATAACCCAGATTGACACCACGTTAACTGCCATGACTCAATGCCATGTTTCTTGTGCTCTGACAGAGAAGGATGAATGTTTTACAGAACTACATTCCCAGGAATTCCATAGCAATTAAAGTGGTGTGAACTTGGATTATTTCTGCAGTGTGGATGCAGCCGTTGTCAGGTATCCGAAGCTGTTGGGTTCCTTGGTGTTATCAGGAAGCCTCTTCAGAGGGAAACCAATGCCCTCAATCCGATTTGGATGTTTGATGTAACAGGTTGTCTTTGCGGCCACTGATGGTCTAGAATTGACTCAGGAAGAAACCCAGGTGTGTTTATTGCTTATGTGTTACATGTGCATTGGTGAAAGAAGCAAATGTACAGTGGACCTAAGGTGGTGATGCTCCCCTTGCCCTTCTTTTGTCCAAAACTGTTTGTAGACAAAAATGTGAGCACAGTCCCTAGTATATCTAATGTACCCAGTAGCTGTCTTTGTTCACTGGAATATTTATCTTTCAGATTCTGCTTGTAGTTTAAGCTCTTCCCATTTCCACACCATTGAAGCCATAGAAACTTTGCAGGGACCTTGAATGCTTTTGTAAGGTACCAACAGTGCCACCTTGTGGTAGAAGGACAATACAACATACGTTTCAGGTTGTTTGGGGTTAACTTTGATGAAAGCTGATAGTTTCCTCTGGTTCTTCAGTGACAGTATCAGTCAAGGTGGACATATTTCCCTTGGATAGCACTTCTCTGCTGTTTGCAACCACAAAGAAGTACTGAATGCACTTTTGGACCTATCAGAGCACCAGTTCCCTATGTCCAGGGTTCGAATCCCAGCTCAGCCATGGAAATTCACTGGGTGCCCTTGGGCAAGTCGCACACTTTTGGCTTCAGAGGATGGGAATGGCAACCCTCTTCTGAAGAAAGTGGCCAAAAAAAGCCCCATGAAACGTTCTAAATGTTGCTATATATATAAGTCAGAAATGACTTGAAGGCACACAACAACGACAACAGAGAGCAAATCTGTGCCATTGGGATCCTTTGGGGATCTCATGGGTTGCTAGGAAAATAAAACACCGAATTCTGCTTCTAAGTTTTTAAACCTTTTTAAAGGGTTAAGTGGTGTTGTGGTGGTAGAGGGTTGTGTTTTGTTATTTAGATATGTTTAACAATGACTTATTGCAACACTATGAATGAGAGACCTCCAGGAGCTATGGTCAACAGTCCTGCTCAAGAGTCCATTCAGACATGAAAGTGGAAAAATCGCAAATAATAAACATTATTTATGTTTTACTTGAGAGAACACCTCTCTAGGAGTCTCTAGGTCCTCCAGCACAATTCTATGGTCAACGTCTCGCAGATGTTGACCATAGAGTTGTGCTGGAGGACCTACAAATGCCTAGAGGAGTGTCCTCTCTAGGAATCTCTGTATCCTCCAGCACAATACTAAGATCAGCGTCTGGCAGATATTGACCATAGAGTTGTGCTGGAGGACCTACAAATGCTACAAATGTCTAGAGGAATGTTCTCTCTAGGAACCTCTAGGTCCTCCAGCATGGCTTTTGATAGATGTTGACCATAGAGTTGAGCTGGAAGAACTAGATTCCTAAAGCGAATATATCAATCAGATTTGCAATAGTCAAAGTCTCAAATGTGGAGGGTTGAGATCTGTTTCTCGAGATCAGTTTAACATTTCTTTGAAACACCTTTGCAAAAGGGATGAGTTTGAGGTGGGGAATGAGAAGGTGGTGTTTCCTTCTACCTCCCAATTCCAGAACATTTTCTTTTCAACATGGGAACATCAACACGGAGATTCTACCCTGAATTAACCAGGATGCTTCATTACAAATGCATCGGATGAATGCCGAAAGAGAACAGCCCTTTATTTGGAGAACAGTGAAGAGAAATGCATGGATCACCCAACCTCCCCCCTCCATCCGTTCCCTTGATAAAGATAATTGTATCTTGTCAGGGATGACAGGACCTGAAAAATATATGTATTCATCTCAGAGGCATTCATAACTTGAGAGAGTGGGATTTTGTGTGTGTGCATGAACTTTGTCAAAAATGCATTCTTTTAAGCAAAAGCTTATAGGATGCAATGAGAAGGATTGTATATTAAGGGTGGATTCGCTGTGTGCAATCCCTGTATGAGAACCCACAACACTGGCATCCGTTTTTGGAGGAGGATCAGCAAATATGTTTAATTTTTATGTATTTATTTCTATCAGGGTTCGAGTCCCTGCTCAAGCAAAAAAGCCACTAGGTGACCTTGAGCAAAGCACACTCTCTCAGCCGCAGAGGATGGCAATGGCAACCCCCCTCTAAGGAAACATACCAAGAAAATCTTGTGATAGGTTTGCCTTAGGGTTGCCATAAGTCCAAAATGACTTGGGAATATATATATATATATATATATATATATATATATATATATATATGGTCACCATAAGTCAGAAATGACTATATAGTTGTTGTGGTGGTGGTGGTGGTGCACTTTCAAGTGATTTCTGACTCATAGCAACTCTATCATGGGATTTTTCTGGAGCTCAGAGTGTGTGATTCACCTAATGTCACCCAGCGGATTTCCATGCCCAAGCAGGGAACTGAACCCTGATATCCAGGTTTTCCAACTTATGGCAACCCTAGCATAGGATTTTCTGTGGTTGGATGTGTGTGACTCTCCCAAAGTTACTCAGTGAGTTTCCATGGCCAAGCAGAGCATCTTATCCTGGCATCCAGCGTCATAGTCCAATGCTCAAACCACTACACCACACTGGTTTATATGTGTGTGCATACATGCACACATATACAAGCATCTTTGGGACAGAGATTGAAACTCACTCACACACATACAGTACCAATCTCTGAAGCCTAAGGAGCTTATGGAAATGCAGGATTAGGTTTGGGTCCTGTGGACCTTGACTTGGGTGGGTGAAGAGGTCCCCTTTCATGATGTACATCAGGCAGCAAAATCTCTTGGGCCAACGCTGGTCCTTTCTAGCAGCTGCTTTGAAGTTGCCACCTAGGAAAAATCTTCTCTGTGTGGCTTCAGCCATGTACCTCTGCAGCAAGTCTCTTCTGAAAAGGACTTATCTCATTCGCTTCATATTACAGGATCCATCAACTCCTCCACTGCAACGTTGCAGTTCAAGAAGGCCGAGGAGAGGGGCAATGTGGTTGACAGTTACCTGGTTGAAATCCAGGTTCCAGGGGGAATCGGAGACCCCACGGTGAATGAGCATGGCCTTGTGGGTACCCCCTCCCATACTCCTTGCATTGAGGGGTTATCGGGGGCTAACACGGAACGGTGCTCCCAGTTCCGATGGCGTTCCCCCGTGGCGCCGTTGAATGACAGCCAACATCCCGCTCTCTGTACGGACGAGGTAAAAAGCACCGCTTTGACAAACACTCACAGGAAAATAATAAAGTGGCAAACTAATTTTGCATCGGACACACTTACCAGAGCATAAAGAGTCTCTGAAAAGGAGACATCTTGTGCCATCTATCTTCCTTAAACACCCAAGCTGTGACAAAGTGGAAAGCAAAATTATGATGAATGATGGGAGAGGTTTTTTCTGTCGGTACCTGGCTGCGTGAACCTGGCGGAAAAGGGTTCGAATGGGGGGAAAATGGGACTCCTACCCGAGGGGAGGCAAAAGAGGGAAAGGCAATGGGCTTTAAAACATACACCCATGCAGACAAGTCTTTATTATAAATCGCTACTCCGTTTTCATCATAATGAAGGCGCAGCTCGTGACATAAATTAAAAGCGGCAAGTGATAGGTCAGCATTGCGCCATGTTGCGCGAAGACAAATGGCCGCCGATCCCTTGACAGGGACTGTATCTCATTTACAATTTTTGGAGTACATTTCCCGATTGCAAAGAGGAACATGGTGAGGTTTTGTTCGTCATCGGCATCGGCGTCATTTATTTTACTGCCTCATTTGAATATGATGAATACCGGAGGCCTTTATTTGTTCACAACAACCAAATAATTGTAGATCCACCAGTTTTGTGGCAATTAATCATGAAACAGGGAGATTTTTCTCTCCCACCCTTCTCGCCCAACAATCCACTCCAAACATGACATTGAACAATAAAAAACATTAACCTTTGCTTTATAGAAATAGGCATAGGAACACATGCTGACATCAAAGATTGGCTGGAATATTTTTTAAAGGTTTAAGCTTTAAAGCCTGCAACATTTGGAGACGGTAGACTTTCCAAATTTCACAGATTTATTGCTTCTCCTTCCTACAGGTATGGAACAAGGGAGTAGCAATGGTTAAGATTCAACCACACATTAAAAGGTGCTGGTAGACGGGTGATGAAAAGAGTGATGCTAGTGAAATAGTTGAAACTAAGCCTAGATTAGTGAAGACTTCAGCGTATGAGTCAACCAAAAACCTCGATATCTGGAACTGGGTGAATCCATGATCAGTAGCAGTCTAGATTTTAGAGGACTTATCCAAGCTGCTGGAGATATTTTGGAGATTGGGTTTAGAGTTGACTTCTGTTCTTGTGTGCCTTTCTGATTTATAGTGACTCAATGGGGGTGAACCTATCATGGGGTTTTCTTGGTGAGATTTGTGCAGAGGATGTTTGCCTTGAAATCTTCTTCTTTGGAGGTTTTTAAACAGAAGCTGGTTGTGAAGTCAAAGGCTTTCATGGCCGGCATCCATAGTTTTTGTGGGTTTTTCGGGCTCTGTGGCCATGTTCTAGAAGAGTTTATTCCTGATGTTTCACCAGCATCTGTGGCTGGCATCTCCAGAGAGGCTGGATGGTGTACTTTGATTCTGTGTTTTGCATTGCAAGGGGGTTGGACTGGATGGCCCTTGGGGTCTCTTCTAACTATGATTCCCCTGAGACTGAGATGGTGGGTTTCCCAGTCAGTTTCATGGTGGAGCTGGGAACTGAACCCAGGCATCCAGACTCACAGTTCAGCATTCAAACCACTGCACCACCCTGGCTCTCAACTACTACCTCGCATAACTAAATAGTTCACAAAATGACCAAAGATCCCACATCTTTTGAGCCTTTGGTATTAGTCGTACCATTTCTTTAATCGCCAAGGGTGGAGGATTTGCTGTTGCAAAATTTCCCTTCCCACCTCTCTGCAAAGGCCTCTATTTCCCATTGCACTTTGCAGCTGTCATCATGCCCAGTGCTAAAAGGGTGTGTGTCTGTGTGTGTCGATTTTTTAACCAGAGGCACTCTCATTTGGGCCTCTCTGAAGCCTTCCATTTCTAATGCCTCAGGCAAGATTCGAAGTGCTTAAAAGGGATGCGCTCTGCTCTCTGCGCACCATGGGACCTCATCATGGAACAGCAGCTACAAGGAATTCTGGGAGGAGACTCAGGGATGGAGCGGAGGCATGCTGACGTGGATGTGCTCTGTGCTTCTCAGCATTTTGTGGATAATAGGAAGGATACCTTGGCAAAACCGCCATTGTCCAATGGTTTTTACACTAAAGGAATTCTTCCAGATATTTAGGTGGAACTGCCATGCTTGCATTGTCAGATTCCCAGCTTCTATCAAGCGTAAACCTCAGAAGATACTATCTAGGGAATCTGAGTGAATTTTGTGCTAGACCATGGAAAAAATATAGTCCAAATGTGGTTGGTCTTCAGATCAGCCAATGGATTTCTTGGCTGAGCTGGGAATCGAACCTTGGCATACAGATTCATAGTTCAACCCTCAAACCACTACTCTGCCCTGGCTATGAGCGATCCTGTGAGTGACCCTTTGGGCAAGTCACATTCTCTCAGCCTCAGAGGATGGCACTGGCAAACACCCTCTGAAGAAACCGCCCAAGAAAACCTTGTGCTACTTCACCTTAGGGTCACCATAAGTCAAAAATGATTTGGAGGTACACAACAAGAACAGCAAACCAAAGGCCAGGAACAGAACAAGGTGGATCTTCAGCTCTCTGTCTGCAATTCTGCATGGGCTGGATGCAGCCCTTTCTTCCTTTCCCCTTTCCTCCTCCTCTCCCTTCCTCCCTCCTCCTCTTTCTTTCCAAATGGATGGCAGCAAAGGCGTGCTCCAGCTGCCAGTGCCTTGCTGCCCTTGTGCAGTTGCCTGCCAGTTGTGCGTTGCCGATTGCAATGAGCGCCACCATCTGCCGTGCCACGTGGACATCATAATCTTTTCTTAATTACATTAGCCGTGCAATCAGTTACTGCATTACAAGGCCGGCGATGAGCTTTTAAATCTTGCTGGAAATCATAAATAATTGCAATAAGTGCCAGGCGCCAGATGTGAGTGCCAATTCGGCATGGGCTAGATAAATAGCAACCTTCCAATGCAGCCTTCCACGGCTGTCCAGCCGGGCCATGAGAAGGGCGGCATATTTTCCTCTGCCACCTTTGGGACTGTACTGTATTGTTCTCTTTATCCATTTATTTATTTGATTTATATCCCGCTTTTCTACTGAATGGGTTCAAAGCGGCTTACAATATACAGTCAGCTCTCCATATTCACGGACCTTTTATCCATGAATTCAACTATCCATGGGTTGAGTGTGTGTGTGTGTGTGTGTATTTCCAAGAGCAAACCTTGATTTTGCCATTTTATGTAAAAGATACCATTTTACTATGACGCCACTGTATTTAATGGGACTTGCATATCTACAGGTTTTGGTCCTGGAACCAAACCCCAGCGGATACCAAGGGCACACTCTACAGTACCTTAAAACCAAACAGCTCAAACAGGATGGAGTGGAAAAGTTAAAAGAGCAATAAACCATATATTCAATTAAAATGCTACTTTTAAATAATTAAAATTTTAAAATATTAAAATGCTTAAAATACACACCCAGTTGCAGATCTGTCCACCTGGGGCACATTGAACCTCCCTTGGGAGGGAGTTCCAAAGCCTAGGAACAGCAACCAAGAACACCCTTACCATGTCCTCACTAGCCAAGCCTGGGAGCAGGGTGGAATGGGGAGGGAAGGAAGGAAATGAATAAACTTGGGGAATGGATATTAAGATATAGAATTGGAAGTTGGAGAGAAGGAAAGAAGTTGTTAACTGGAGCATGAGAAATGAGGCAGGGAGCAAAGTGGAGAAGGAAGGAAGGAAGGAAGGAAGAAAGGAAGGAAGGAAAGACACAGGAAGGATAATGGAAAAGGGAAACAAAGGAAGAGAAAGAAAGAAAGAAGGAAGGAAGGAAAGAAGGAAAGAAAGAAAGTGATTTTAAGAATGGAGAGAGGGGGAGAATTAGAATTTGGAGAGAAATTGTATATTTGGGAAGAAACAAAGAAATTGTAAAATGGAGCATGAGAAATGAGAGAGGGAGCAAAGTGGAGAAGGAAAGGAGGGGCAAATTGAAAGGAGAGAGAGAGAGAGAGAGAGAGAGAGGCAAAGGAGGAAGGAAAGAAAGGAGGATGAAAACAGGAAGAAAGGAAGTTGCTTATGGGAAGTAGAAGGGAAGAAGGAATTCAAAAATTTGAGGAATAGAGGGATAGTGACCAGAAGCAGCTTTATTTTGGCCTGTCTGTTCAGGCCCACAGTTGCCCAAATGTGGCACGTTACATGCCCTGGAGCAAGTCTGCAAAACATCTACGTAACCCCAGATCATAAAATACTTAATCAAGGATCCACCCAGAAATCTTCACTGCCCTTCTTGTACTAAGGAACGCAGCCTGTGGGTTGGGTTCTGGGCTGTGAAATAACTGCTTCAAAGCCCAGAGGCCCCTTGGTTCTTCCTTATCTCCAGTTCCCAAATGCACGGTGCGCCAATTACTATGAAGGCATTTCTGAACAGTTTATAAACCTGTTTTTTCCAACAGCTGTTAGTGTCTGATGAGCCATGGGGCATTTCTGTTAGAGAAAACCAGTTATGGAGTTTATGGCCGAGGCACTTAAATATTATGATCCCTAATATATAAATAGCAGCACACATGTTGCAGCTGTTCTACTTTCGTTTCAAGAAGGAAGGCTTTAAGTTCTTTGACCTGCAAGGTCTTTTTCCATTTTTAATGTCAAGCAACCAGCGGGTGGAGAGGTACATTTTGAAACAGAGGCTCTCAGCCTCCCAAGAAGAGTCCAAAACATCTCTGTTCATAATGTGTTCTTGGCCATTACAGTCATCCCTCCACATTTATGGCTTTGACTTTTGCGAGTTTGATTATTCATAGATTTGATTAATGTGTTCTCTCTAGGAATTTATAGGTCCTCCAGTGTGACTCTATGGGCAGCTTCCTCCAGAAATCATACCGAAGTATCTAGAGATTCCTAGAGAGAGAAGTTCCCTAAGCATTTGTATATTCTCTAATGCAATTTTGTGGTCAACCTCCAGCAGATGTTGACCACAGAGTTGCACTGGAGGATCTATTAATTCCTAGAAAGGTGTTTTCTCGGATTGAAAAAGTAGTGGTTTTTATTTGTGGTTTTTTCTACTTTCACATGGGTCCTATGCCCCTAGCCCCAGCGAACGTGGTGGGACCACTGCATTTCTTTAACAGAAAATGGAGTACCTTTGGCCAAAAGAACACGGAAAGAATAAGGGGAGATTTCCACACAAAAAGGAAGAGCAGTTCTGTGTATTTCACTAAACAATTTTATTTTGAATTAACCACATAAACAACTGAAATGAAACTATTGGGTCAGGCAAGCCTTGCAGAAGTGAACACAAGACGTTTTGAATCTTTGTGAGACCACCTGAAAGCTTCTTTGGAAAATCATCCTGGAAGATTTTTTTTATTTCACCAGCCTCCACTTGTATTCCAATTTCAAACATATAGGCGTATGTTAACATGCTGGGAACAGTTGGTGAGGCTGTTGGTAACTGTGTCGTGGTTTTAAGGGACCCTGAAAAGAAATTTCATGCAACCCTCACCCCCACCATGCTCCTAAAGGCTGTTGGTTCTCCTTGTCTTTCTTACATACCAATACTGATATGCAAACACAGCTGGTTCCATTGTTTTTTGTGGGTTTTGGGGGCTATGTGGCCATGTTCTAGAAGAGTTTATTCCTGACGTTTCGCCAGCATCTGTGGCTGGTATCTTCAGAAATCTCTGAAGAGGCCAGTCACAGATGCCAGCGAAACGGCAGGAATAGGTCAGTATTGTGCCAAGTTGCGAGAAGACAAATGGCTGCCGATCCCTTGACAGGGACTGTATCTCATTTACAATTTTTGGAGTACATTTCCCGATTGCAAAGGGGAATGTGGTGAGGCTTTGTTCGTGAGGTTTTGCCCCCCTGGGAGACATACTATCCACTTTTGGAATCAGTTTGGAAGTAGATGAAGTTGACCTGCAGTACCTCCTCTTGGCCACCTCTATTGATGGCAACAGAGAGCTATAGCTCCCTCTTCTGGCCAGATAGCAATAGCTCCCTCTTCTGGCCAGTTAACAATTGGCATAGCATAACGTTCATGACAATGACTTCTTTCTGATGTCTTCAGTTTTCTCCACGTGTCTCTGACTTTCTTAATACTGAAGCATTATGCACCGCAGATCGCATTGTTCAGAACTGATGCCCCTTGGCAGAGTCAGGCAATAAGCCAGTTTCTTAACTCATCACTCGTAAACTCGTGTTAGTTTTACCTTTGTTGCGTTAATGGAGGCATCACTCCATTAAAATCAACAGCAAGAGTTCATTGCCTGCGAGGAATCTAGGAAGTTCATTCAATGTCCCATAGGAACGCGAAATTTGTACAAACATTTCTCCTCCGCTCTTGGAATAAAGCCTGGAATGAGGAATACAACCCCCCAAATTCCACTTTCAGGTTCTCCAATCCTTCCTGAAGATCTCCAAAGACTCCCAAGCCCTCATTTGTTTAAGGGTGAGAGTCCATTTTTGGATGATTTTCAACCTCAAACAGCTCCAAATGTCTCCAAACCACACAGATATTAATTACTGAACAAACTCATTAATTAACGGCCCGTGAGCTGGGCATTAACACCTTGCCTTTCTCCCACCATGAGACCCAAGGCAATGTGGGTTAAAAGCAAAATGCACCAAAAACAAATATGCAATGGGTGAGTGTTAAAGTAAGCCTAGTAAAATTAATTTTAAAAAGCATTTTTAAATGGGGTTAAAATGCAATGAAGATCAAAGTCAAACGTCCCTCCACCCATCAAATGAAACTCTAGATTCCTTTGGCACAGCCAACTAAACACTGACGGCTTGTGTAAATAAAACGGTATTTGGCTTGTGGTTTAGGTTGCCTACCTCCACCAGAACCTCAATTCCCTTTCAAAGCAACCCTCCATCACACAAAATGATGGAGTCAAATGACAAGAAAACAAATTCCACTGACACATTAGGAAGAATTTCTTAACTATTAGAGCCATTTGATCATGAAATTTTATTTATTTTGTAGGCTGCCTTTCTCCCAGGAGGGACCCAAGGCAGCTCTCAGATAAAACGTTTTACAATTAAAATAATCTACAACCACAGTTGGTCCTTCCAACTCTTAAGATTCTAGGCTAAGCGAGGGGACTGAACGCTGCCTATGCCAAAAACGAGGAAGAAAAAGACCACATTTTTAATTCCAAACTCACACCAAAAAAGCAGCTAGTCCCTATGAGGCAACAACACAGAGAACAGGAAAGGGAACGCAGCTTATTATGGGCCAGGTTTCCATTTGACAAGAGAATAAAAATGCCCAACCATATGTTTGCAATATGCGCCGCGATGCTTTCTGGCTACTAAGTACCAATTAGATGTTTCCTTGGGAAGGAACGGATATCCCTTTGCTACCAGATCTTATTGAAATGGGAAGTTTATAAAAAATATTATTACACTAAAGACTGTCTCGGTAACAGCGCATCCAGAGGGGCGCATTAATGGACCAGAATGCATGCCAGTTTTCCCCCCCTCCATCCAGTTTGAGAAATCTTCTTCCATTTGTTAATGGGGCATCGGGGGCATCTATTATGTATGGAGCGTATATTCCTCACTACTATCAAGCAACACACTTGCCTTAAAATTACTCTCCATACTATAAAAAGAAGAAAAGAGGTGGAAAAGAGGGGGAGGACTGTACTCATGGTCTCCAGATACAGAAATGAGGGAAACTGCAATATCAGGGTGTGAGATCACAACTGGATTCAGAGATTATAAATTATACAGGGCCTGGAATTGCTGAGCACATAAGGACTAGGCTGTTTTGTTGAATGTGGTTAAATTGTGGCTGCAGTTCATTGCTTGTTTGAGGATTATTCTGTTTTGGTCAGACCTGAGTTGAATTCCTGTGTCCAGTTCTAGGCACCAGAATTCAAGAGGGATAGTGACAAGCTGGAGCGTGTCCAGAGGAGGGCGGCCAAAATGGTGAAAGGTCTGGAAACCATCAAACCCTAAGAGGAACAGCTTAGGAAGCTGGGTATGTTTAGCCTGGAGAAGAAAAGGTTAAGGTGTGATATGAGTGCAGGTTTAAATATTTGAAGGGATGTCCTATTGAGGATGGAGTAAACTACTTTTCTGCCTCTCCAGAGACTAGAACACAGAGCAATGGATTTGAAATTGAACCCTGATCTCCAGAGTCTCAGTCCAATGCTCAAACCACTGCGCCATGCTGACTCTCATTCACATATTTATGGCGCCAAAATAATTTCTGCAAGCTATGTAAAAGGAAAAGATTTTATGGACAATATCAGATCACTGTAATTCCTGGTCTCACCTACTTCAAAGATGTTCTTTATAGTTCAGGTGTTCCTTATGCTTCAGGATCTTGCAGCTCCCATCTGTAATCCATAAAGAAAGTGAGAGAGAGATAGAGAAGGCAAGTTTAATATATAATTATATTCTGAGTGTTGTTGTTGTGTGCCTTCAAGTTGTTTCCAGTTTATGGTGATCCTAAGGGGACCTGTGGCATAGTGGTTTGAGTGTTGGACTATGACTCTGGAGACCAGGGTTCGATTCCCAGCTTGGCTATGAAACCCACCTTGGTCATGTCACATCTCTCAGCCTCAGAGGAAGGCAATGACAAACCTCCTCTGAAGAAATCTTGCCAAGAACACTCCATGATGGGTCTCCTTAGGGTGTCGTAAATCAAAAATGACTTGAAGGCACATAACAACAACAACACTACCCTATAATGGGATTTTCTTGCCAAGATTTGTTCAGAGGGAATTTGATCTTTCTCTGAGGTTCTGGATGAAAGTGGGCCAATCTCTCCCATACCTGACCTACCTCATAGGGTGGTTGTAATGATCAAATGAGAAAAAGGACCACATACATCACTTCTGAGCTTACAAGGCAGATATGCAATTAAGCAATGAAATAACATTTATCTAGCTGGGTACCAAAAGCAAAGTGGCCTGAAAACACCAGATCTGGGAAGCTAAGCAGGGTCAGCCCTGGTTAGTACTTGAATGGGGGACTGCCAACAGATACCAGGTGCTGTTGGCTCTATTTCAGCAGAAGGACATGGCAAAACCACTTCTGATGATTCCTAAGCTAAGAAAAACCCTATGAAATTCATAGGGTGGCCATAAGCGAAGACGCCCATGCTCACAATGCGAGGCTAATAACAATGGGCTGGGAGCATCACAGCACCCATCATCCCTGACCATGCTGGGGCTGATGGGAGATGGAGTGCAGGAACCTGTTCCCAGTTTTGGAAAGGCCCCAGGTCCTGATCTAGCTCTCTACTCCCAGGTAAGTCCCAAGGATCAAGCTTCCTCCCAAGTCAAGGCAGAGGGCATCGCAGCTTTCAATGAATCCTTGAAATCCAGTTTTCCAGGGAGAGGTGGGGCTCACTGGCATTTGTTGGCAGTCTCCCATCCAAGTGCTAACCAGGGCCGAGCCTGCTTAGCATGGGTGGCTCCGTCCCTTAATCCATGAAATCTCATGCTTGCAGGAGAGCAGGCACACTGTATTCTGGATCCAGGTGTGCAAGATCACAGCTGCTCAAATGCTCCACCATCCTCTTGCTCTTCTTGCTCTTGGATTCCCTCTCGAAATCCGACACCGGTGGAGATCCCTCCCTTGCAAAGGAGGCTCAAGAGGGAGGCTGGGCCCGCCTTGCCTTGGCCCTGATCCCGATCCTGAGCCAAGGAGGAGCTTCCTCTCCTCCCAGGAAAGGCCTGGAAGAGGCTGAGCTTGAGGAGGAAGCCTTGCGCCCTGGGCGCAACCGGTAAGTCTCCAAAGAGGACCCCACTCTCTCCTTTCCCCCTTTCTCTCCAGAGGAAAAGTCTCCAAGGGGCTGGGGGACCAGATGCCCTCACCGCCAAGGAGAAGTCCCCGCAAAATAGAGGACATGCAAGGAAAAAAATTGAGGGCATTGCCAAATCAGTAACAGCTAAAAAAAAACCCTCCACACTTCTAGAAATATAAATCCACGCTGTTTAGTCAGGCTCCAAGTGGAGGGCATGTTGGAACTCCACCTGGAATGGAGGGCATGTCCAGGGAAAGGAGGAGATCTGGTCACCCTGCTCCAGAAAGTCCCCCCTTAGCTCTCTGGAGTGCGCCCTAAGAGCACCGGCTAAGTCTCCACGGGTGATTCCTTTCTCTCCAGAGTGCTCCCCTTTCCTCTTCCGCGTGCGCCCTAGGCGCAATAGGGAAGTCTCAAGGGTGACCCCTCTCTCTCCAGGGGATTTCTCCACTTTCTCTCCTCCAGTTTGGCCCCTGGGCAAGGCTCCAAGGGGGTCCCTTTCTCTCTAGCTTGTGCCCTGTGCACCAGAGAAGTCTCCAAGGGGGACCCCCCTTCTATCCATCGTGCGCCCTAGGCACTCAAGGGATGTCTCCAAGGGGACCCCTCTTTCTCCAGCATGCTCCCCCTTTCTCTCCATCCTGGGCCACAAGGGATGCCTTCAAGGGGGACCCTTTTTCTCCAGCCTGCTCCCCCTTTCTAGAATTCGCCCTGGGTGCAAAGGCCAAGTCTCCAAGAGGAACATCTCTTTCTCCATCATGCTCCCCCTTTCTCTCCATCCTGGGCCACAAGAGCCGAGTCTCCAAGGTAAACTCCTCTTTCTCCCCCTCTCTCCAGCATCTAATGGGGACCCCTCTTTCTCCATCATGCTCCCCCTTTTCTCCAGTGTGTTCTCTGGGTGTAAAGGCTTTCTCCAAGGGGGACCTCTCTTTCTCTCCATCGTGCACCTTGGGCACTCAAGGGATGCCTGAGGGGCTCTTTCTCCTCTTCTTTCCAACATGGACCACAAGGGTCAAGTCTCCAAGGGGGACCCTTCTTTCTCTGGGCACCCAAGGGCTGTCTCTAAGGGGGACCCCCTCTTTCTCCAGCATGCTTTCTCCTTCTCTCTAGCATGCGCCCTGGGCGCAAAGGTTAAGTCTCCAAGAGGGACCCTCTTTCTCCAGCATACACTCTGGGTGCAAGGGCCCAGTCTCCAGGGGGGGGCTCTTTCTCTTGCATGCAATCTGGGTGCAAGGGCTGACTCCAAGGGGGACCCCTCCTTCTCCAGCATACACTCTGTGCCACAGAACTAAGTCTCCAAAAGGGACCCCTCTTCCTCCAGCTTACACTCTGGGTGCAAGGACCCAGTCTCCAAGGGGGACCCCACTTTCTCCAGCATGCAATGCGCGTGCAAGGGCTGGCTCCAAGGGGGACCCCTCTTTCTCCAGCATATACTCTGGGCACAAGAGCTAAGTCTCCAAGGAGGGAGGGGTCCCTCTTTCTCCAGAATGCACTCTGGGTGCAAGAGCCCAGTCTCCAAGGACGCCCCCCTCTCCCTGCCTTGCTGCCTGTCTCTTTCTGCTGGGCCCTGGGTTCAAGGGCTGACCAGGGAGGCTGGAGTTGCTCTGCTAGCTGCTCCTGGGGCTGCCAGGGAAGCGAGGGCCTGAGCTGGGCGAGGCAGTGCTGGCTGCAGGAGGCAGGGGGCTCTGCCGAGCGCTGGGCCGCCTTCTTCCCAGCCTTGCCTGCCTGCTTTGCCTGCCTTCCTCTGCCTTGGCCCCAGCCGGCTCCGGAGGGTGGGCTGGGGGCCTTTGTGGGGCGAAGAAGGGGGCAGCTGGGGAAGGGGGCCCTCCTTGCCTCCTCTCCTCCGTCCTCCTCCTGGCTGCTTCGCCTCCATCCTCCTCTCCATCCTCCTCTCCATCCTTGCCTGCCCTGCTGGGCAATGAGAAGCTGCTTCTGCCTGAAACGGGGGAACCGGGACCAGACGCCTCCAGTGCCCAAGGCAACAGTTAAGTCTCCCCGGCCAAGGGACCTTGTTTTTTGGGGGGGAGGATCAGGCCTAGGGACCCCCTCCTTTGCAAGCTCCCCTTCCCCAATATTGGGGCCTGCTCTTCCTCCTTTGCAGCTCCGGAGGCCTGGGGGCCTTCTCTGCCTTTCCTCTCCAAACATCCCTTGATTCCTTAGCATTTTCTTTCCCATTTGGGGGGGTCTTTATTGGGGAAGGGGCTTGGTGTCTCCTTCTTCCATTCCTTGGGCCTGGTCGGATTGCAAAGCCGGGGGAAGGGGGGGATCCGTGGATGGGTTTGTTTTGGAAAGCCATCTTGGTTTATTTATTTTTTCTGCATTGCTTGCATCCCAAGGCCTTTCCTTGCGTTGTGTGGCCACAACAATGTTACGCCTTGCACTGCAGAGGCATCACAATGTTATTCCTTGCATTGTGTGGATGTAACAATGTTGCTCCTTGGCTTGTGTGGACATAATAATGTTATTCCTTAGACATTACAGTGTTATCCCTTTGCATTGTGTGGATGTAACAGTGTTATTCCTTGCATGGCACAGACATCACAATGTTACTCCTTCCATTGCATAGACATCACAGTGTTATTCCTTGCATTGTGTGGATGTAACAATGTTGTTCCTTGGGTTATGTAGACATTACAGTGTTGTCCCTTGCATTGTGTGGACGTGACAATGTTATTCTTTGCATTGGATAGAGATCACAATGTTATTCCTTGCCTTGTGTGGCTGTAACAGTGTTATTCCTTGCATTACACAGACATCACAATGTTACTTCTTGCATTGTGCGGATGTGACACTGTTACTTCTTGCATTTCATAGACATCACAATGTTGTTTGTTGCGTTGTGTGGATGTAACAGTGTTATTCCTTGCGTTGTGAGGACATAACAGTGTTATTCCTTTTCTTGTGTGGACATAACAATGCCATTCCTTTCATTGTAAGGACATCACAGTGCCATTCTCTGGATTGTGGGGACATATCAGTGCCATTCCTTGCATTGTGGAGACCTAACAATAACATCCCCCAAATCCACAAAATGGGAATCCCTTGAATCAGGTAACAATGAAAGGTATCCCTTGTTTTTGTGGATTTTGAATGTTAATACTCCCCTGGATATGTTTCCATTGTGTGGACAGTTGCCTTGTTGTGTCTCCACTGGTAGATTGGGAATAGGCCTCAGTTGTGGTTGTTTGTAAGAAATCCTGGCAAGGATTCATCACAATGGACTGGCTGTGTCTCCTGTCTAAATATCCTTCCCTCTTGTTATACTGGGGAGCAAGGAAGGGTCCCAGACTGACCAATAATAGAAACCTGACAAAGAATTGCATGCTTTTTTTAATGGGGTACCTGTAAAATCTGTATTTGTAACCACCTATTTGTCATTTGTGCGGCCTCCTGTTTGTTGAATGTTATCCAGGCAGTTGTACAGGTTGACTCTCCCTTATCCTAATCAGAACAAAATCCCAGGTTGTCCATGGCTGAGAGAGTGACACCTTTGCTTTGTGAGGGTTCAGTGTATATACACACTTTTGCTCTCTATGCAAAATGATTTAAAATGTTATGGCTAGAGTTGGCTTCAAGCTGTGTGTACAAGGTGTCTGTTGTTGCTACTGTTGTGTGCCATCAGATCATTTCTGACTCAAGGAGACCCTATCGCGGGGTTTTCTTGGCACGTTTCTTCAGAGGAGGTTTGCCCTTGCCATCCTCTGAGGCTGAGAGAGTGTGACCTACCCAGGGTCATGAAGTGGATTTCCATCGCTGAGCTGGGATTCAAACCCAGGTCTCCAGATTCATAGTCCAATACTCAAGCCACTATCCAACTGGCTCTGATAAGGTCTATACAAAACATTATGATTAGTAGTAGTAGTAGTAGTAGTAGTAGTATATTTACTTATATCCAGCTTTTCCCCCCAGTTTGGAACTCAAAGTGGCTTACAATTTTAATTAAAAACAAGCAAACATAAATGATGGAGATGTACCCATAGAAACAAAGTTTGGTGAGGCACCAGAAAGGTCTGAAAACCTCAGAAAACTACAGATCCCGGGATTCTATATCATAGCACAATAGCACTTAACATGGTGTCAAACTGCATTATTTCTACAGAGTAGACATGCTCTCTATGGCTCCAACCTACAGAATCCTGGGATGTGCGGTTTGACAAAGCACCGGCCCTCTTTGGCAGAAAAGGCTCAAGGCCTTGGAAAATTACAAATCCCAGGATTCCATATCACAAAACCACGGCACTTAATGCGGTGACAAAGTGCATTACTTCTACAGTGTCTAGTGCGCACCGCTAGACCAGAAAGCTGTAGTTTTAAACTGTAACTGGGAACTGTAGTTTAACTGATGGTTTTTGATGAACGTTGTCTGTGGGTAACTTTTTCTGTTGTTGTTCCCTGTCTTGATCCACGGCGAGAGGTGGGTAAGAAATAACAGCAGCAACAACAATACTTCTTATTAATTATCATTTATTAAAAGGTGTTCAGAGTGCAGCATTCAGTGCCTGCAAGGTCTGAAGCCAGAGTTTCTCTCATTGTTTGTTAAAGAGATGTTTCCGTTTCTGCCACCAGCATCCTTCCTGTTTGATAACAATGTGGGTTTCAGGCCAGAATGAAGCTAACGGTTTTCTCTCATTCTATGGCCACCTGTTTTTTTGGCTTGGACCAGAATTTGTCCTTTAGGCTACCTTGAGCCACCTTCAGAAGATGGCTATTCTGAAAATACAGGTATTCCAAAATCCAGTGATTTTTTCTTCCTTCCAAAATCAAAAACGCCTCTGGTCACAAGCATTCCAGATAAGAGAGACTCAACCTGAGTTTGCCACCCCCAAGCGACTGTGGATTTTGCAAAGCTGGCCAATTTGATTTTGTGCATGCGCAGGGCCCTTTACGAAGGCGTAAGTCCCAAGCGCAATGCCAGCCACTGTTTTTAGGTTCCAGGGCAGAGTTATAGGACAGTTTTAGGACTATAGCTCCAACAGTCCCTGACTACTGATCTTGCTGGTTTGCTAGGAGCGGGAGTCCAGCTACTCCTAGAATAAAAGTAGCTGATCTTGTCTAGGGACCTAAAGTTGCTACATCTATTTTATTCCCTATTTTAAAGGAGTTTACCTCCACCATGAAACCCACCAAGAGACTTTGGGCAAGTCACATGCTCTCAGCCTCAGGGGAAGGCGAGGGCAAACCACCTCTGGGCAAATCTTGCCAAGAAAATAATATAAAAATCCCAGGATATGCTCACCTTAGGGTCGCCATAATTCAGAAACAACTTGACGGCACCCAACAACAACATTAAATGTGTTTCCTGAACTGGGAGTTACTTTTTCCCCCTCCTCTATCCTTCACAGACAGTGGGCAATTTGTTCCAGTATGGAAAAGCTTTAAATATAAAGCTATATATAACTGTATTACAAAAATGATCATGTTTGATGTAGTAAAAGTGCAGGATATAGGGAGCCAGCATGGTGTAGTGGTTTGAACATTGGACTCCGACTCCGGAGGCTAGGGTTTGATTCCCCGCTTGGCTATGAAACCCACTGGGGGGGCTTGAGCGAGGCACACTCTCTCAGCCTCAGAGGATGGCCATGGCAAACCCCCTCTGAACAAATCATGCCAAGAAACCCCCATGATAGGTTTGCCATATAATAATAATAATAATAATAACAATAATAATAATAATGGCGCAGTGGGTAAATGCCTGTACTGCAGCCATTCACTCGAAACCACAAGGTTGCGAGTTCAAGACCAGCAAAAGGGCCCAAGCTCGACTCAGGCTTGCATCCTTCCGAGGTCGCTAAAATGAGTACCCAGACTGTTGGGGGCAAATTAGCTTACTTGCTAATTAGCTTACTTGCTGTTCACCGCTATGATCTTTGGAATAGCGGTATATAAATAAAACAAATTATTATTATTATTATTATTATTATTAATATATTTATATTTCCCACCTCTCCCTGTGGATTGAGGTGGGATTACAACAGAAATAAAATTACAGTGAGAAAAGTTTTTAGCACCCCCAACCCCTCCCGCCTTTAAAATAATAAAATTCACATTAAAAAATCCATTAATAGCACAATTTAAAATAATCAAAATGGAAAGGACCATTAAGGCGGATGTGGGTATCCTTCATGAGGTCAGGTTGGGAAGGCCCGCCAGAAGAGGTCCGTCTTGACAGCCTTTTTGAAGGCATCTAAGCTGGTGATAAGATGGATCTCTTCCAGCAGGTCATTCCACAATTTTGGGGTGACAGAAGAAAAAGTCTTTAGTTGGTTCGTATAAAGGGTTCAGGGTGGAAAGCATCTGAGTTAGATCTTTAACCACCCTGGATGAGACTTCGCAGATACAATACATGCAGCGAAGAAAGATTTCTTCACTGTATCTATTGCCACTCCATAGGAATCAAGAAGATCGCTATGGCATATCTTGTGAGATAAAAGTCAAATCTTCCACCAGCGGCATTCTAGTCGTTGCGCTGCTCGTTTCATTTTCCGAAGATCTTCCATATACCAAGATTTAAGATTAGAAGCAGGCTGGAAAGGATGCTTGGTAGCGATTGTGTCTACAACCTTGGTAAGATCGATGTTCCAGGCATAAATCAAGGCTTCGACAGAATCACTGTCGTTGCCAACCATAGAACCCTCTAGGGCTTTCAGGAACCTAATCGGTTCCATCAGTCTTCGAGGACAGACCATTCTAATAGGTCCTCCACCCCCGAGAGGGTTATAAGTAGTAGCCTTCAGGACAACCTTGACCAGGAAATGGTCCATCCATGAGAGAATGGAGGTGTGAATCATCTCCGCCCACGGATGCTCCTGTTCCATACTGAAGACCACATAAAGGGTATGACCTGCACAATGTGTCATCCTGGAGACTAGTTGGGATAGACCCATGGTTGTTAAGGAGATCATGAACTCCCAAGCTGCACCTGTTAGATCTGAAGAACTGGACTTGAAGGGGATGTT